>NW_025726583.1:0-2500 GCF_021461395.2 Schistocerca americana | reverse complement strand
CGCCTTCGGCTCGCCCCACCGGCAGGACGTCCCACGATACATGCCAGTTAAACACCGACGGGCGGTGAACCAACAGCGTGGGACACAAATCCAACTACGAGCTTTTTAACCGCAACAACTTTAATATACGCTATTGGAGCTGGAATTACCGCGGCTGCTGGCACCAGACTTGCCCTCCAATAGATACTCGTTAAAGGATTTAAAGTGTACTCATTCCGATTACGGGGCCTCGGATGAGTCCCGTATCGTTATTTTTCGTCACTACCTCCCCGTGCCGGGAGTGGGTAATTTGCGCGCCTGCTGCCTTCCTTGGATGTGGTAGCCGTTTCTCAGGCTCCCTCTCCGGAATCGAACCCTGATTCCCCGTTACCCGTTACAACCATGGTAGGCGCAGAACCTACCATCGACAGTTGATAAGGCAGACATTTGAAAGATGCGTCGCCGGTACGAGGACCGTGCGATCAGCCCAAAGTTATTCAGAGTCACCAAGGCAAACGGACCGGACGAGCCGACCGATTGGTTTTGATCTAATAAAAGCGTCCCTTCCATCTCTGGTCGGACTCTGTTTGCATGTATTAGCTCTAGAATTACCACAGTTATCCAAGTAACGTGGGTACGATCTAAGGAACCATAACTGATTTAATGAGCCATTCGCGGTTTCACCTTAATGCGGCTTGTACTGAGACATGCATGGCTTAATCTTTGAGACAAGCATATGACTACTGGCAGGATCAACCAGGGAGCTGCGTCAACTAGAGCTGAGCAGCCGGCCGCCCGGGAGTGTGTCCCGGGGGCCCGCGCGAACACGCAAGCGTCCGCTCAATTATTCTGCAAACAGGAGGAGGCTGAGCTCCCCTGCACAATACACCTCGAAACCCTCTCAGGTCCCGGCGGCGCGCAGCGCCGTCCTAAGTACTTGGTCGGGTTCGAGAGAGGCGCAATCGCCCGGAGTTTGGCGAGTAGACGCTTTAGGTGCGACCACCCGTGCTCCCAACTGAGCTTGCCGCTGCCGACAGAGGCCCGGGAGCGTGCTGTCGTGGCATTGCCGGCGGGAGACAACACGCGCCACCTACGGTGACCGGCAGCTCCAACGCCAGCGCCACAGAAGGACAAAAGCCCCACTTGGGTGCCGAAGCGAACTCTCCCAGCACAGCGCACGCGCCAACACGTCCGCACAGCTGCGATACAAACCACCTGCGAGAACCGCAGAGGCGACCGAGCAGCAGACGGCGTCGCGGCGCCGAGCGCCGGGCGGCGGCGCATCCTCAGCGCACACAGTCCTCAATCGGACCAGCACACTGCAGATGTCCACCGCGCTTCGCACCGGGCCCGCGAGGACCTACTTTGGCCGCACGGCGCCGCGTGCAGGGTGCGCCGGCGCGCAGCTGCGCCGCCTGCCGCCTCCGTCGGCCGGCGCGCCTGCCACTGGCCGCCCCCACCAGCCGGCTGTAGCGCGTGCGCCCACGCACCGCGCGGCCAGCACGCCGGGAGGCCCCCCCTCACCGGCCGGGGACGGTCCCACCCAGCCACCGCCGCGTATCGCTTCACACCCAGATGCCATTCACGTTCGTGGGCATGGTGGGTATCGCTGGAACAACCGGTTGGTAGCTCAACCGATCGTCGCCATCACTGATTCACCTCTAGCGAGAACAACCGCACCACAACGGTTTACCAGTTGTTCATTTGCATAACGTCACCAGCAAACGTAGGCGTCCATCGCCATTTGCAAATTCAACGATTGTTGCATGCCTGTGTCAGGTGTCACGACACACTATGTCTGCCCACATACACGCAACAACATGTGCACGCTTCGCGAACACGTGGAAGGTGGCCCCCGTACGTATGCGATGTCCATTGCGCGAACGACTGTCAACCGGCCTCTGTCGCATGTCGCAGATGTGGAACGCAGTGCACCATGCTATCACGGTGTGTGAGAAGAGACGACTACGTCTGACAACACGCGCCACTACATCAACAGACGGCTCATGCTGATCGCCATCCAGGGCATACCACACTGCAATCCAGCTCTTATAGGGAGACGACACGTAGCTGAGTGCACAACATTTGGACCGCATGGTTCGCCGTTGTTGGCGCAGTCGTTGTACGGTCACATGTACCACGATGTATCATTCAGTACATGAGGACCAATGTGCAGTACAGTGTGTGATTTGGACGTACAACATCAGCGGACAGTTGACACAGGCCGTACCACAGCGTAGGCTAAGTGCTTCGCACATGCGAATGCCAATGAACAACTGCAAATGCCAATGAACAACTGCAAAGGGCATTGAGCATGTACGTCCTGCTGCCATCCACATTACAGTGTATAGCTGCAAGGTGTTTAACATGAAGCGATACACTGGGGACCGGGCAGTGCGAGTAGCAAACTATATTGCGGGGGTTGCAGTTAGGCAACACTACACTAATTTAACGCGTCGTATGACAATTACAGAGCAGGTTAAGGCCCAACGTGTGTTGGGTTAAGGCCCAACGTGTGTTG
>NW_025726582.1:50000-58373 GCF_021461395.2 Schistocerca americana | reverse complement strand
TCTTAAGCAACCAACGCCTTTCATGGTTTCCCATGAGCGTCGATTCGGGCGCCTTAACTCGGCGTTTGGTCATCCCACAGCGCCAGTTCTGCTTACCAAAAGTGGCCCACTTGGCACTCCGATCCGAGTCGTTTGCTCGCGGCTTCAGCATATCAAGCAAGCCGGAGATCTCACCCATTTAAAGTTTGAGAATAGGTTGAGGTCGTTTCGGCCCCAAGGCCTCTAATCATTCGCTTTACCGGATGAGACTCGTACGAGCACCAGCTATCCTGAGGGAAACTTCGGAGGGAACCAGCTACTAGATGGTTCGATTAGTCTTTCGCCCCTATACCCAGCTCCGACGATCGATTTGCACGTCAGAATCGCTACGGACCTCCATCAGGGTTTCCCCTGACTTCGTCCTGGCCAGGCATAGTTCACCATCTTTCGGGGTCCCAACGTGTACGCTCTAGGTGCGCCTCACCTCGCAATGAGGACGAGACGCCCCGGGAGTGCGGAGGCCGCCGCCCCGTGAAGGGCGGGGAAGCCCCATCCTCCCTCGGCCCGCGCAAGGCGAGACCTTCACTTTCATTACGCCTTTAGGTTTCGTACAGCCCAATGACTCGCGCACATGTTAGACTCCTTGGTCCGTGTTTCAAGACGGGTCGTGAAATTGTCCAAAGCTGAAGCGCCGCTGACGGGAGCGATTATTCCGCCCGAGAGCATCCCGAGCCAACAGCGGCGCGGGTCCGGGGCCGGGCCAGGTAGGTCCGTCATCCGGGAAGAACCGCGCGCGCTTGCCGGGAGCCCGAGCGCCCAAAGGGGCGAATCGACTCCTCCAGATATACCGCCGGGCAGCCAGCCAGGACACCGGGCTCTGCCCAACAGACGCGAACCGAGGCCCGCGGAAGGACAGGCTGCGCACCCGGGCCGTAGGCCGGCACCCAGCGGGTCGCGACGTCCTACTAGGGGAGAAGTGCGGCCCACCGCACACCGGAACGGCCCCACCCCGCGGCGAGTGGAAAGGCAACCGGACACGACCCCGCCGCGGATTGCTCCGCGCGGGCGGCCGGCCCCATCTGCCGAGGGCGGAGGCCAGTGGCCGGATGGGCCGTGAATCTCACCCGTTCGACCTTTCGGACTTCTCACGTTTACCCCAGAACGGTTTCACGTACTTTTGAACTCTCTCTTCAAAGTTCTTTTCAACTTTCCCTCACGGTACTTGTTCGCTATCGGTCTCGTGGTCATATTTAGTCTCAGATGGAGTTTACCACCCACTTGGAGCTGCACTCTCAAGCAACCCGACTCGAAGGAGAGGTCCCGCCGACGCTCGCACCGGCCGCTACGGGCCTGGCACCCTCTACGGGCCGTGGCCTCATTCAAGTTGGACTTGGGCTCGGCGCGAGGCGTCGGGGTAGTGGACCCTCCCAAACACCACATGCCACGACAGGCGGCAGCCTGCGGGGTTCGGTGCTGGACTCTTCCCTGTTCGCTCGCCGCTACTGGGGGAATCCTTGTTAGTTTCTTTTCCTCCGCTTAGTAATATGCTTAAATTCAGCGGGTAGTCTCGCCTGCTCTGAGGTCGTTGTACGAGGTGTCGCACGCCACACCGCCAGCCGGCTGTGCACGCTACCGAGTAAGTACCGGTATGCGAACCGCCAGGCGACCGGGCGCGCATCGCACGTTTTAAGGAGGCGCGGCCGGCCCCCACAGGCGGCCGCGACGCTCCCAGGTCTGCGAAGCGGGGCAAACGCCGCGCGCTTCAGTATACGTAGCCGACCCTCAGCCAGACGTGGCCCGGGAACGGAATCCATGGACCGCAATGTGCGTTCGAAACGTCGATGTTCATGTGTCCTGCAGTTCACATGTCGACGCGCAATTGCTGCGTTCTTCATCGACCCACGAGCCGAGTGATCCACCGTCCTGGGTGATCTTTTTCTTAGTTTCCACTGTCTCTTTCAAGACAGTTGCATAGGCGGGACGTAGGCGTGTGGCGGCCCCTGTTCAAGCGTTCTGTGTCCAACAGCCTCACGGCCGATGGGCGTCGTACGGCTCCACACCGGAGCGGACAGGCAGTCGGGCGAAAGTCATTCAAAACCGGCGCCAGGCGCCAGGTGCCGCAGGCCAGCCGCTCCAGCGCTTCAGCGCTCGTACCACACAACATTGGCGTTAGTTTTGAGAAGCACGCGTGGTTCCGCACGCGGCGCACGGCTACTGCGAGCCGTACAGGTAGCGTGTTGCGCGACACGACACGCACATCGAAAGACATGCAGTCTAGTCGGTAATGATCCTTCCGCAGGTTCACCTACGGAAACCTTGTTACGACTTTTACTTCCTCTAAATGATCAAGTTTGGTCATCTTTCCGGTAGCATCGGCAACGACAGAGTCAATGCCGCGTACCAGTCCGAAGACCTCACTAAATCATTCAATCGGTAGTAGCGACGGGCGGTGTGTACAAAGGGCAGGGACGTAATCAACGCGAGCTTATGACTCGCGCTTACTGGGAATTCCTCGTTCATGGGGAACAATTGCAAGCCCCAATCCCTAGCACGAAGGAGGTTCAGCGGGTTACCCCGACCTTTCGGCCTAGGAAGACACGCTGATTCCTTCAGTGTAGCGCGCGTGCGGCCCAGAACATCTAAGGGCATCACAGACCTGTTATTGCTCAATCTCGTGCGGCTAGAAGCCGCCTGTCCCTCTAAGAAGAAAAGTAATCGCTGACAGCACGAAGGATGTCACGCGACTAGTTAGCAGGCTAGAGTCTCGTTCGTTATCGGAATTAACCAGACAAATCGCTCCACCAACTAAGAACGGCCATGCACCACCACCCACCGAATCAAGAAAGAGCTATCAATCTGTCAATCCTTCCGGTGTCCGGGCCTGGTGAGGTTTCCCGTGTTGAGTCAAATTAAGCCGCAGGCTCCACTCCTGGTGGTGCCCTTCCGTCAATTCCTTTAAGTTTCAGCTTTGCAACCATACTTCCCCCGGAACCCAAAAGCTTTGGTTTCCCGGAGGCTGCCCGCCGAGTCATCGAGGAACTGCGGCGGATCGCTGGCTGGCATCGTTTATGGTTAGAACTAGGGCGTATCTGATCGCCTTCGAACCTCTAACTTTCGTTCTTGATTAATGAAAACATACTTGGCAAATGCTTTCGCTTCTGTTCGTCTTGCGACGATCCAAGAATTTCACCTCTACGTCGCAATACGAATGCCCCCGCCTGTCCCTATTAATCATTACCTCGGGTTCCGAAAACCAACAAAATAGAACCGAGGTCCTATTCCATTATTCCATGCACACAGTATTCAGGCGGGCTTGCCTGCTTTAAGCACTCTAATTTGTTCAAAGTAAACGTGCCGGCCCACCGAGACACTCACTCAAGAGCACCCTGGTAGGATTGCCACGGGGTCCGCCTCGGGACGCACGAGCACGCACGAGGCGCGTCGCACGCCTTCAGCTCGCCCCACCGGCAGGACGTCCCCACGATACATGCCAGTTAAACACCGACGGGCGGTGAACCAACAGCGTGGGACACAAATCCAACTACGAGCTTTTTAACCGCAAACAACTTTAATATACGCTATTGGAGCTGGAATTACCGCGGCTGCTGGCACCAGACTTGCCCTCCAATAGATACTCGTTAAAGGATTTAAAGTGTACTCATTCCGATTACGGGGCCTCGGATGAGTCCCGTATCGTTATTTTTTCGTCACTACCTCCCCGTGCCGGGAGTGGGTAATTTGCGCGCCTGCTGCCTTCCTTGGATGTGGTAGCCGTTTCTCAGGCTCCCTCTCCGGAATCGAACCCTGATTCCCCCGTTACCCGTTACAACCATGGTAGGCGCAGAACCTACCATCGACAGTTGATAAGGCAGACATTTGAAAGATGCGTCGCCGGTACGAGGACCGTGCGATCAGCCCAAAGTTATTCAGAGTCACCAAGGCAAACGGACCGACGAGCCGACCGATTGGTTTTGATCTAATAAAAGCGTCCCTTCCATCTCTGGTCGGGACTCTGTTTGCATGTATTAGCTCTAGAATTACCACAGTTATCCAAGTAACGTGGTACGATCTAAGGAACCATAACTGATTTAATGAGCCATTCGCGGTTTCACCTTAATGCGGCTTGTACTGAGACATGCATGGCTTAATCTTTGAGACAAGCATATGACTACTGGCAGGATCAACCAGGGAGCTGCGTCAACTAGAGCTGAGCAGCCGGCCCGCCCGGGAGTGTGTCCCGGGGGCCCGCGCGAACACGCAAGCGTCCGCTCAATTATTCTGCAAACAGGAGGAGGCTGAGCTCCCCTGCACAATACACCTCGAAACCCTCTCAGGTCCCGGCGGGCGCGCAGCGCCGTCCTAAGTACTTGGTCGGGTTCGAGAGAGGCGCAATCGCCCGGGGTTTGGCGAGTAGACGCTTTAGGTGCGACCACCCGTGCTCCCAACTGAGCTTGCCGCTGCCGACAGAGGCCCGGGAGCGTGCTGTCGTGGCATTGCCGGCGGGAGACAACACGCGCCACCTACGGTGGCCGGCAGCTCCAACGCCAGCGCCACAGAAGGACAAAAGCCCCACTTGGGTGCCGAAGCGAACTCTCCCAGCACAGCGCACGCGCCAACACGTCCGCACAGCTGCGATACAATCCACCTGCGAGAACCGCAGAGGCGACCGAGCAGCAGACGGCGTCGCGGCGCCGAGCGCCGGGCGGCGGCGCATCCTCAGCGCACACAGTCCTCAATCGGACCAGCACACTGCAGATGTCCACCGCGCTTCGCACCGGGCCCGCGAGGACTACTTTGGCCGCACGGCGCCGCGTGCAGGGTGCGCCGGCGCGCAGCTGCGCCGCCTGCCGCCTCCGTCGGCCGGCGCGCCTGCCACTGGCCGCCCCCACCAGCCGGCTGTAGCGCGTGCGCCCACGCACCGCGCGGCCAGCACGCCGGGAGGCCCCCCCTCACCGGCCGGGGACGGTCCCACCCAGCCACCGCCGCGTATCCGCTTCACACCCACATGCCATTCACGTTCGTGGGCATGGTGGGTATCGCTGAAACAACCGGTTGGTAGCTCAACCGATCGTCGCCATCACTGATTCACCTCTAGCGAGAACAACCGCACCACACGGTTTACCAGTTGTTCATTTGCGTAACGTCACCAGCAAACGTAGACGTCCATCGCCATTTGCAAATTCAACGATTGTTGCATGCCTGTGTCAGGTGTCACGACACACTATGTCTGCCCACATACACGCAACAACATGTGCACGCTTCGCGAACACGTGGAAGGTGGCCCCCGTACGTATGCGATGTCCATTGCGCGAACGACTGTCAACCGGCCTCTGTCGCATGTCGCAGATGTGGAACGCAGTGCACCATGCTATCACGGTGTGTGAGAAGAGACGACTACGTCTGACAACACGCACCACTACTCATCAACAGACGGCTCATGCTGATCGCCATCCACGGCATACCATACTGCAATCCAGCTCTTATAGGGAGACGACACGTAGCTGAGTGCACAATATTTGGACCGTATGGTTCGCCGTTGTTGGCGCAGTCGTGGTACGGTCACACATGTACCACGATGTATCATTCAGTACATGAGGACCAATGTGCAGTACAGTGTGTGATTTGGACGTACAACATCAGCGGACAGTTGACCACAAGCCGTACCACAACGTAGGCTGTGGCTTCGCCATGCGAATGCTCAATGAACAACTGCGAAGGGCATTGAGCATGTACGTCCTGCTGCCATCCGCATTACAGTGTATAGCTGCAAGGTGTTTAACATGAAGCGATACTCTGGGGACCGGGCAGTGCGAGTAGCAAAACTATATTGCGGGGGTTGCAGTTAGGCAACACTACACTAATTTTACGCGTCGTATGACAATTACAGAGCGGGTTAAGGCCCAACGTGTGTTGGGTTAAGGCCCAACGTGTGTTGGGTTAAGGCCAACGTGTGTTGGGTTAAGGCCCAACGTGTGTTGGGTTAAGGCCCAACGTGTGTTGGGTTAAGGCGCAACGTGTGGTTGGGTTAAGGCGCAACGTGTGTTGGGTTAAGGCGCAACGTGTGTTGGGTTAAGGCGCAACGTGTGTTGGGTTAAGGCGCAACATGGGTTAGGTTAAGGCGCAACATGGGTTAGGTTAAGGCGCAACATGGGTTAGGTTAAGGCGCAACATGGGTTAGGTTAAGGCGCAACATGGGTTAGGTTAAGGCGCAACATGGGTTAGGTTAAGGCGCAACATGGGTTAGGTTAAGGCGCAACATGGGTTAGGTTAAGGCGCAACATGGGTTAGGTTAAGGCGCAACATGGGTTAGGTTAAGGCGCAACATGGGTTAGGTTAAGGCGCAACATGGGTTAGGTTAAGGCGCAACATGGGTTAGGTTAAGGCGCAACATGGGTTAGGTTAAGGCGCAACATGGGTTAGGTTAAGGCGCAACATGGGTTAGGTTAAGGCGCAACATGGGTTAGGTTAAGGCGCAACATGGGTTAGGTTAAGGCGCAACATGGGTTAGGTTAAGGCGCAACATGGGTTAGGTTAAGGCGCAACATGGGTTAGGTTAAGGCGCAACATAGGTTAGGTTAAGGCGCAACATAGGTTAGGTTAAGGCGCAACATAGGTTAGGTTAAGGCGCAACATAGGTTAGGTTAAGGCGCAACATAGGTTAGGTTAAGGCGCAACATAGGTTAGGTTAAGGCGCAACATAGGTTAGGTTAAGGCACAGTACGGGTTAGGTTAAGGCACAGTACGGGTTAGGTTAAGGCACAGTACGGGTTAGGTTAAGGCACAGTACGGGTTAGGTTAAGGTACAATACGGGTTAGGTTAAGGTACAATACGGGTTAGGTTAAGGTACAATACGGGTTAGGTTAAGGTACAATACGGGTTAGGTTAAGGCACAATATGGGTTAGGTTAAGGTACACATTGTTGTAAGGAAAGGTGTTTTGGGGGGGGGGGGGGGGCCGGTTTGTTGATTGTGATTATCGTAAGTAAATGACTGCGGCATCATCGGATTTGCCACGTCAGGGTGCACCTTTGGCTCATAACAGGCGGCGCTCTGATTCCATGCTTGTGGCAGACCTGTGTCTTTCATTCCTGCCATTGTTTGTGTGGTGTGACAGGAGGCAGTATTGTGATGTTGGGTGCACCCCTGTGTGGGACATGTGTGGGTGTTGGTGGCTTAGCTGAGCAATGGTGGTTGTCGGAAGGGTGGGATATTCTGTTTTCCGAGTGGACCTCCCGGTCTGGTTATGATAGTGTGGATTGTCTAATGTGGCAGAGAGGATGCACTGGGTGTTGTTCCATGCTGGTGCTTACATATTGTCTGTGTGCCTGTTACAGGCAGAGAGTAGTGCGTGATAAGAGTGTCTGGCTGACGTGTGATTGTGAGCAGAGTCTTTCAGCATGTATACGGACAGTTGTATACATTATCTGTATTCTGATGGCTCTATCTATTACTAATCAGCGCCGTGTATACGTTTACTCCGGTTCCAGTCGAAACTATTGTATCTCTGTACATTAGTGACACGGCGAGCCCGCTATGTAGTTACTCGTCTCGGCAGCTTCCACCGGTGTATGGCAAATGATTATAAGGAATCAGTCTAGTCGTCAATACCGATAGTGTGACGTCACATGTCTGGGGTGGGGGACGCTGCGCCCTTCCGGTGGGTCATGGCCTAGGAAGACTCTTCCCACGCAGGGGGGCTTGGACTGTCATTGACTCTTCCGGGTAATATACTTGCCGTACGTTTTTGCGACTGCGAGTGCAACGCTCACCGGTACCGACATGGATGGAGCGCCTCCTAGCTGCCGCTGAGCATCTGCATTCGTACAGAGAGCAACGCGATCGCGTCTGTAGCTCGTACGTGGTACAGCTCGCAGCTCATGTATATGGACAGCGGGAATGTCGCATATTGGACATAACTCTTCATGAAACGCACGTTATAGGGGTGGATTGCACATTGCGAGTGCGAGCAAAGTCCGCCGTTCATCCGCTGGAGTTGCGAGTTGGGCGGTTGGGGTGGGGCACGAACGGGTGCAGGTGGAGTGATTGCCGGTCCACGACTTCGTGCGGCAGAGGCGCTGGCGTTGGGGTGCTGTTGTCGACAGAGGGTGCAGGCTTTGTGGGTGGGGTCGAACGAAGGGCACTGTGGGGCCAACGCTGTCTTAGTCGGCTTGGCGTCTCATAGATGACGGTATCGTCGTTGCAGGAGGTCATGTTGCGGGAGACCTACAGATGGCGGTATGTTTTGTGGTGCGCTCGACATGGCGGACGTAGTGTTGTCAGATTCGCATAGATGGAGGTATTGCATGTGGTTTCGCCGTATTTTCATAGATGGCGATACTGTTTTGCCGGCATGGTTGGCGTAGTTCCGTCGGATCCCTGTAGATGGAGGTGCCG
>NW_025726582.1:40000-42500 GCF_021461395.2 Schistocerca americana | reverse complement strand
CCCGGGGGCCCGCGCGAACACGCAAGCGTCCGCTCAATTATTCTGCAAACAGGAGGAGGCTGAGCTCCCCTGCACAATACACCTCGAAACCCTCTCAGGTCCCGGCGGCGCGCAGCGCCGTCCTAAGTACTTGGTCGGGTTCGAGAGAGAGGCGCAATCGCCCGGGGTTTGGCGAGTAGACGCTTTAGGTGCGACCACCCGTGCTCCCAACTGAGCTTGCCGCTGCCGACAGAGGCCCGGGAGCGTGCTGTCGTGGCATTGCCGGCGGGAGACAACACGCGCCACCTACGGTGGCCGGCAGCTCCAACGCCAGCGCCACAGAAGGACAAAAGCCCCACTTGGGTGCCGAAGCGAACTCTCCCAGCACAGCGCACGCGCCAACACGTCCGCACAGCTGCGATACAATCCACCTGCGAGAACCGCAGAGGCGACCGAGCAGCAGACGGCGTCGCGGCGCCGAGCGCCGGGCGGCGGCGCATCCTCAGCGCACACAGTCCTCAATCGGACCAGCACACTGCAGATGTCCACCGCGCTTCGCACCGGGCCCGCGAGGACCTACTTTGGCCGCACGGCGCCGCGTGCAGGGTGCGCCGGCGCGCAGCTGCGCCGCCTGCCGCCTCCGTCGGCCGGCGCGCCTGCCACTGGCCGCCCCCACCAGCCGGCTGTAGCGCGTGCGCCCACGCACCGCGCGGCCAGCACGCCGGGAGGCCCCCCCTCACCGGCCGGGGACGGTCCCACCCAGCCACCGCCGCGTATCGCTTCACACCCACATGCCATTCACGTTCGTGGGCATGGTGGGTATCGCTGAAACAACCGGTTGGTAGCTCAACCGATCGTCGCCATCACTGATTCACCTCTAGCGAGAACAACCGCACCACAACGGTTTACCAGTTGTTCATTTGCGTAACGTCACCAGCAAACGTAGACGTCCATCGCCATTTGCAAATTCAACGATTGTTGCATGCCTGTGTCAGGTGTCACGACACACTATGTCTGCCCACATACACGCAACAACATGTGCACGCTTCGCGAACACGTGGAAGGTGGCCCCCGTACGTATGCGATGTCCATTGCGCGAACGACTGTCAACCGGCCTCTGTCGCATGTCGCAGATGTGGAACGCAGTGCACCATGCTATCACGGTGTGTGAGAAGAGACGACTACGTCTGACAACACGCACCACTACATCAACAGACGGCTCATGCTGATCGCCATCCACGGCATACCATACTGCAATCCAGCTCTTATAGGGAGACGACACGTAGCTGAGTGCACAATATTTGGACCGTATGGTTCGCCGTTGTTGGCGCAGTCGTGGTACGGTCACACATGTACCACGATGTATCATTCAGTACATGAGGACCAATGTGCAGTACAGTGTGTGATTTGGACGTACAACATCAGCGGACAGTTGACACAAGCCGTACCACAACGTAGGCTGTGCTTCGCCATGCGAATGCCAATGAACAACTGCGAAGGGCATTGAGCATGTACGTCCTGCTGCCATCCGCATTACAGTGTATAGCTGCAAGGTGTTTAACATGAAGCGATACTCTGGGGACCGGGCAGTGCGAGTAGCAAACTATATTGCGGGGGTTGCAGTTAGGCAACACTACACTAATTTAACGCGTCGTATGACAATTACAGAGCGGGTTAAGGCCCAACGTGTGTTGGGTTAAGGCCCAACGTGTGTTGGGTTAAGGCCCAACGTGTGTTGGGTTAAGGCCCAACGTGTGTTGGGTTAAGGCCCAACGTGTGTTGGGTTAAGGCCCAACGTGTGTTGGGTTAAGGCCCAACGTGTGTTGGGTTAAGGCGCAACGTGTGTTGGGTTAAGGCGCAACGTGTGTTGGGTTAAGGCGCAACGTGTGTTGGGTTAAGGCGCAACGTGTGTTGGGTTAAGGCGCAACATGGGTTAGGTTAAGGCGCAACATGGGTTAGGTTAAGGCGCAACATGGGTTAGGTTAAGGCGCAACATGGGTTAGGTTAAGGCGCAACATGGGTTAGGTTAAGGCGCAACATGGGTTAGGTTAAGGCGCAACATGGGTTAGGTTAAGGCGCAACATGGGTTAGGTTAAGGCGCAACATGGGTTAGGTTAAGGCGCAACATGGGTTAGGTTAAGGCGCAACATGGGTTAGGTTAAGGCGCAACATGGGTTAGGTTAAGGCGCAACATGGGTTAGGTTAAGGCGCAACATGGGTTAGGTTAAGGCGCAACATGGGTTAGGTTAAGGCGCAACATGGGTTAGGTTAAGGCGCAACATGGGTTAGGTTAAGGCGCAACATGGGTTAGGTTAAGGCGCAACATGGGTTAGGTTAAGGCGCAACATGGGTTAGGTTAAGGCGCAACATGGGTTAGGTTAAGGCGCAACATAGGTTAGGTTAAGGCGCAACATAGGTTAGGTTAAGGCGCAACATAGGTTAGGTTAAGGCGCAACATAGGTTAGGTTAAGGCGCAACATAGGTTAGGTTAAGGCGCAACATAGGTTAGGTTAAGGCGCAA
>NW_025726582.1:20000-32500 GCF_021461395.2 Schistocerca americana | reverse complement strand
CATGGGGAACAATTGCAAGCCCCAATCCCTAGCACGAAGGAGGTTCAGCGGGTTACCCCGACCTTTCGGCCTAGGAAGACACGCTGATTCCTTCAGTGTAGCGCGCGTGCGGCCCAGAACATCTAAGGGCATCACAGACCTGTTATTGCTCAATCTCGTGCGGCTAGAAGCCGCCTGTCCCTCTAAGAAGAAAAGTAATCGCTGACAGCACGAAGGATGTCACGCGACTAGTTAGCAGGCTAGAGTCTCGTTCGTTATCGGAATTAACCAGACAAATCGCTCCACCAACTAAGAACGGCCATGCACCACCACCCACCGAATCAAGAAAGAGCTATCAATCTGTCAATCCTTCCGGTGTCCGGGCCTGGTGAGGTTTCCCGTGTTGAGTCAAATTAAGCCGCAGGCTCCACTCCTGGTGGTGCCCTTCCGTCAATTCCTTTAAGTTTCAGCTTTGCAACCATACTTCCCCCGGAACCCAAAAGCTTTGGTTTCCCGGAGGCTGCCCGCCGAGTCATCGGAGGAACTGCGGCGGATCGCTGGCTGGCATCGTTTATGGTTAGAACTAGGGCGGTATCTGATCGCCTTCGAACCTCTAACTTTCGTTCTTGATTAATGAAAACATACTTGGCAAATGCTTTCGCTTCTGTTCGTCTTGCGACGATCCAAGAATTTCACCTCTAACGTCGCAATACGAATGCCCCCGCCTGTCCCTATTAATCATTACCTCGGGTTCCGAAAACCAACAAAATAGAACCGAGGTCCTATTCCATTATTCCATGCACACAGTATTCAGGCGGGCTTGCCTGCTTTAAGCACTCTAATTTGTTCAAAGTAAACGTGCCGGCCCACCGAGACACTCACTCAAGAGCACCCTGGTAGGATTGCAACGGGGTCCGCCTCGGGACGCACGAGCACGCACGAGGCGCGTCGCACGCCTTCAGCTCGCCCCACCGGCAGGACGTCCCACGATACATGCCAGTTAAACACCGACGGGCGGTGAACCAACAGCGTGGGACACAAATCCAACTACGAGCTTTTTAACCGCAACAACTTTAATATACGCTATTGGAGCTGGAATTACCGCGGCTGCTGGCACCAGACTTGCCCTCCAATAGATACTCGTTAAAGGATTTAAAGTGTACTCATTCCGATTACGGGGCCTCGGATGAGTCCCGTATCGTTATTTTTCGTCACTACCTCCCCGTGCCGGGAGTGGGTAATTTGCGCGCCTGCTGCCTTCCTTGGATGTGGTAGCCGTTTCTCAGGCTCCCTCTCCGGAATCGAACCCTGATTCCCCGTTACCCGTTACAACCATGGTAGGCGCAGAACCTACCATCGACAGTTGATAAGGCAGACATTTGAAAGATGCGTCGCCGGTACGAGGACCGTGCGATCAGCCCAAAGTTATTCAGAGTCACCAAGGCAAACGGACCGGACGAGCCGACCGATTGGTTTTGATCTAATAAAAGCGTCCCTTCCATCTCTGGTCGGGACTCTGTTTGCATGTATTAGCTCTAGAATTACCACAGTTATCCAAGTAACGTGGGTACGATCTAAGGAACCATAACTGATTTAATGAGCCATTCGCGGTTTCACCTTAATGCGGCTTGTACTGAGACATGCATGGCTTAATCTTTGAGACAAGCATATGACTACTGGCAGGATCAACCAGGGAGCTGCGTCAACTAGAGCTGAGCAGCCGGCCGCCCGGGAGTGTGTCCCGGGGGCCCGCGCGAACACGCAAGCGTCCGCTCAATTATTCTGCAAACAGGAGGAGGCTGAGCTCCCCTGCACAATACACCTCGAAACCCTCTCAGGTCCCGGCGGCGCGCAGCGCCGTCCTAAGTACTTGGTCGGGTTCGAGAGAGGCGCAATCGCCCGGGGTTTGGCGAGTAGACGCTTTAGGTGCGACCACCCGTGCTCCCAACTGAGCTTGCCGCTGCCGACAGAGGCCCGGGAGCGTGCTGTCGTGGCATTGCCGGCGGGAGACAACACGCGCCACCTACGGTGGCCGGCAGCTCCAACGCCAGCGCCACAGAAGGACAAAAGCCCCACTTGGGTGCCGAAGCGAACTCTCCCAGCACAGCGCACGCGCCAACACGTCCGCACAGCTGCGATACAATCCACCTGCGAGAACCGCAGAGGCGACCGAGCAGCAGACGGCGTCGCGGCGCCGAGCGCCGGGCGGCGGCGCATCCTCAGCGCACACAGTCCTCAATCGGACCAGCACACTGCAGATGTCCACCGCGCTTCGCACCGGGCCCGCGAGGACCTACTTTGGCCGCACGGCGCCGCGTGCAGGGTGCGCCGGCGCGCAGCTGCGCCGCCTGCCGCCTCCGTCGGCCGGCGCGCCTGCCACTGGCCGCCCCCACCAGCCGGCTGTAGCGCGTGCGCCCACGCACCGCGCGGCCAGCACGCCGGGAGGCCCCCCCTCACCGGCCGGGGACGGTCCCACCCAGCCACCGCCGCGTATCGCTTCACACCCACATGCCATTCACGTTCGTGGGCATGGTGGGTATCGCTGAAACAACCGGTTGGTAGCTCAACCGATCGTCGCCATCACTGATTCACCTCTAGCGAGAACAACCGCACCACAACGGTTTACCAGTTGTTCATTTGCGTAACGTCACCAGCAAACGTAGACGTCCATCGCCATTTGCAAATTCAACGATTGTTGCATGCCTGTGTCAGGTGTCACGACACACTATGTCTGCCCACATACACGCAACAACATGTGCACGCTTCGCGAACACGTGGAAGGTGGCCCCCGTACGTATGCGATGTCCATTGCGCGAACGACTGTCAACCGGCCTCTGTCGCATGTCGCAGATGTGGAACGCAGTGCACCATGCTATCACGGTGTGTGAGAAGAGACGACTACGTCTGACAACACGCACCACTACATCAACAGACGGCTCATGCTGATCGCCATCCACGGCATACCATACTGCAATCCAGCTCTTATAGGGAGACGACACGTAGCTGAGTGCACAATATTTGGACCGTATGGTTCGCCGTTGTTGGCGCAGTCGTGGTACGGTCACACATGTACCACGATGTATCATTCAGTACATGAGGACCAATGTGCAGTACAGTGTGTGATTTGGACGTACAACATCAGCGGACAGTTGACACAAGCCGTACCACAACGTAGGCTGTGCTTCGCCATGCGAATGCCAATGAACAACTGCGAAGGGCATTGAGCATGTACGTCCTGCTGCCATCCGCATTACAGTGTATAGCTGCAAGGTGTTTAACATGAAGCGATACTCTGGGGACCGGGCAGTGCGAGTAGCAAACTATATTGCGGGGGTTGCAGTTAGGCAACACTACACTAATTTAACGCGTCGTATGACAATTACAGAGCGGGTTAAGGCCCAACGTGTGTTGGGTTAAGGCCCAACGTGTGTTGGGTTAAGGCCCAACGTGTGTTGGGTTAAGGCCCAACGTGTGTTGGGTTAAGGCCCAACGTGTGTTGGGTTAAGGCGCAACGTGTGTTGGGTTAAGGCGCAACGTGTGTTGGGTTAAGGCGCAACGTGTGTTGGGTTAAGGCGCAACGTGTGTTGGGTTAAGGCGCAACATGGGTTAGGTTAAGGCGCAACATGGGTTAGGTTAAGGCGCAACATGGGTTAGGTTAAGGCGCAACATGGGTTAGGTTAAGGCGCAACATGGGTTAGGTTAAGGCGCAACATGGGTTAGGTTAAGGCGCAACATGGGTTAGGTTAAGGCGCAACATGGGTTAGGTTAAGGCGCAACATGGGTTAGGTTAAGGCGCAACATGGGTTAGGTTAAGGCGCAACATGGGTTAGGTTAAGGCGCAACATGGGTTAGGTTAAGGCGCAACATGGGTTAGGTTAAGGCGCAACATGGGTTAGGTTAAGGCGCAACATGGGTTAGGTTAAGGCGCAACATGGGTTAGGTTAAGGCGCAACATGGGTTAGGTTAAGGCGCAACATGGGTTAGGTTAAGGCGCAACATGGGTTAGGTTAAGGCGCAACATGGGTTAGGTTAAGGCGCAACATGGGTTAGGTTAAGGCGCAACATAGGTTAGGTTAAGGCGCAACATAGGTTAGGTTAAGGCGCAACATAGGTTAGGTTAAGGCGCAACATAGGTTAGGTTAAGGCGCAACATAGGTTAGGTTAAGGCGCAACATAGGTTAGGTTAAGGCGCAACATAGGTTAGGTTAAGGCGCAACATAGGTTAGGTTAAGGCACAGTACGGGTTAGGTTAAGGCACAGTACGGGTTAGGTTAAGGCACAGTACGGGTTAGGTTAAGGTACAATACGGGTTAGGTTAAGGTACAATACGGGTTAGGTTAAGGTACAATACGGGTTAGGTTAAGGTACAATACGGGTTAGGTTAAGGCACAATATGGGTTAGGTTAAGGTACACATTGTTGTAAGGAAAGGTGTTTTGGGGGGGGGGGGGGGGCCGGTTTGTTGATTGTGATTATCGTAAGTAAATGACTGCGGCATCATCGGATTTGCCACGTCAGGGTGCACCTTTGGCTCATAACAGGCGGCGCTCTGATTCCATGCTTGTGGCAGACCTGTGTCTTTCATTCCTGCCATTGTTTGTGTGGTGTGACAGGAGGCAGTATTGTGATGTTGGGTGCACCCCTGTGTGGGACATGTGTGGGTGTTGGTGGCTTAGCTGAGCAATGGTGGTTGTCGGAAGGGTGGGATATTCTGTTTTCCGAGTGGACCTCCCGGTCTGGTTATGATAGTGTGGATTGTCTAATGTGGCAGAGAGGATGCACTGGGTGTTGTTCCATGCTGGTGCTTACATATTGTCTGTGTGCCTGTTACAGGCAGAGAGTAGTGCGTGATAAGAGTGTCTGGCTGACGTGTGATTGTGAGCAGAGTCTTTCAGCATGTATACGGACAGTTGTATACATTATCTGTATTCTGATGGCTCTATCTATTACTAATCAGCGCCGTGTATACGTTTACTCCGGTTCCAGTCGAAACTATTGTATCTCTGTACATTAGTGACACGGCGAGCCCGCTATGTAGTTACTCGTCTCGGCAGCTTCCACCGGTGTATGGCAAATGATTATAAGGAATCAGTCTAGTCGTCAATACCGATAGTGTGACGTCACATGTCTGGGGTGGGGGACGCTGCGCCCTTCCGGTGGGTCATGGCCTAGGAAGACTCTTCCCACGCAGGGGGGCTTGGACTGTCATTGACTCTTCCGGGTAATATACTTGCCGTACGTTTTTGCGACTGCGAGTGCAACGCTCACCGGTACCGACATGGATGGAGCGCCTCCTAGCTGCCGCTGAGCATCTGCATTCGTACAGAGAGCAACGCGATCGCGTCTGTAGCTCGTACGTGGTACAGCTCGCAGCTCATGTATATGGACATTCGCATATATCATCTATCTATGTGGCCCTGTATCATTTACTAAACAGTGCCGTGAGACAACTGAACCATTAGTAGAGTACTGATGTACAGCAGAATGTTTGCCTTCCACCAAAGGGACGAGTATCGACTCTACCCCAGCGTTGCCACCGCAGGAAGCGGTCTTTGGAAAAACTACCCCCACACCGTCACCATTGTGCGGGGGTACGGACCCTCTATATCCTCAGAGGAGCACTCTTTGCCACCGGGCGTCAGGTCTCGCGGCCTGCCGCCCAGTGCCCACGGGGAACCGCGTGGAGGTGGTGCCGCCGTAGCATCCGCTTACAATGGGCATCAGCCGGCGCACGTTTCCCCTGTGATTAGCAGGGTCCACAGCACTCGGCTCGGGCTAGCCAGGCCTTGCCCATCGTCGAGCCCGGAATGTTCCGGGTTCTTGGCCTAGAGTCAGTCGCCTTTTAGTCGTCCTCGACCCATGAGTCGGTGTCAGTATCATTACTGCTGGCCTCTGGTGTCGTGTCGGGGTCTCGGAGCATTCCTGCTCTTTCCCTTTCGAGTTCCAGAGCTCTCGTTTGCAAGTATCGTTCTAGAGCCAACGCAGATATTGCAGAGGCAAGATTGTTGAGCGCCCCCCAGTGCTCTCTGCTCCGAAGAAGCGCTCGAACATCTCTGTTAGGGGGCAGTCTGCCTTCCCGTGCATCAGCGAATTGTGGGCAATCCCACAGAGCGTGCTCCGGGGATCCTTCCTCGCCGCAGTCACAGTCCGTTGTTTCTCTTTTGCCAGTCCTGCACAAGTAGGTGGAAAAAGGGCCATGTCCCGTCAAGAAGTGCACCAGTCCCCGTGAGGGTTTCAGAAACCGGAGTCTCATCCGCTCTCTCACATTGGGGAAAATGCGGTGCACGCGCCTGCTGGTGCGGAGCGCGTCCCACCTCTGCTGCCACTCATCAAGGAGCCAGTTCCGGACTTCAGCAACGCTGTCTGCCGGTCGGCCTAAGATGTTGTTGACCCCTTCCGGATTGCCCTTCCGGAGCCAATACAGCGCACCCCTTTCCCTGACCAGTAGGTCAAGTGGGGGGATTGCCGTGATGACAAGTAACGCATCAGCGGATGTCGTGCTGTATGCTCCAGTGAGGCGCACCAGCGCTTGGCGCTGTAGCCTCCTCACCGCCGCCGCAGGTTTTCTCTTTCTCAGTCTATGAGCCCAGACACTCGATCCGTAGGCCGTGATGGCTACCAGAATGCTCGAGTGATACAGCCTTAGTGTATGCAGTGGCAGGTGGTATTGCCTGTTTGCAATGCTGGCTATTTTGTGGAATAGGACTTGGCCTTTGCGACATACGAACTCGATGTGCGCAGTGAACAGCCTGGACTCGTCAAGGTGAATCCCCAGGTACCTTGTCATGTAAGTTCGCCTGATTGCTCCATTGTTGGCTCCTCCAGCTACTCGGAGCAATGGGTCACGCGCCAATCGGCCGCGCAGCATGACATACACAGTCTTTTCTACAGACAGCTTCAGCTTCACCTTCTGGCACCACTCCTGTAGTGCATTTAACGCTGCATTGCAGTTTACTTCTAGTATTGCCCGAGAATCACCTTCTATCACTAGAAGAATGTCATCAGCGTACGCCACCACGCCTCGCACTTGTCGCAGTTCCCCAAGTTCCTCCAGCACAGGTTCCAGACCCACGTCCCAGAATATGGGACCGCAGACTGAGCCCTGTGGGCATCCCTTAGTGATCAACTTCTCAACCGCCCGCCCCGGGCACCGCAAGACCGCCCGCCGGTGTCGGCAGTAGTCAAGCAGGCACCGGTACAGGGGCCCAGGACATTCCAACTTCCTTAGGCTGTCGAACAGAGCCGGCCACCATAGGTTATCGAAAGCCCCGGCGATGTCGACCATTATCCCCGCAACGTACTTAGCAGTAGATGTGTCCACTAGCAACATTGCCTTGTTTATAGCATCTTCTGTACACAGGCCCCTCCTGAATCCGTACTGGTCAGGACTTCGTCCCCTAAGCTCCCGGTGTTGCTCTAGCCGGAGGCATAGGAGCTTCTCCTGGAGCTTGGCCATGGAGTTCAAGAGACAGATTGGTCGGTACGATTTCGGCACTTCTGGATCCTTGTCATCACCCTTTTGCAGTATAACCACTTCAGCCGTCTTCCACGACTCTGGTACCCGTCCCTGACGTAAACACTCGTTGTAGAGGTTTGTCAGGTAAGGGCAGATCTCCGCGCATAAGGCTTGGAGAACCTCTGCAGCGAGACCATCTTGTCCCGTCGCCTTCTTCCGGCGCAATTCGAGAATGGCTATTGTAACTTCACGTTCAGTGAAAGGAGCAACTGGCGTCTCATTGGCATACGCCTCATTGAGTTGTCTCCTCATATTCCCCTGTTCCTCATTCTCATCTTCGCTACTATCATCTGGCAACAAGGTGCTCATGAGTAGCTCGGCTGACTCCTGCCAGTCCCTGGTGTGGCTGCCATCATTCTTCCTTAGGGTTGACAGGACCGTCGGTGACCGAACTTTCGATGCGGCAATCCTGTACGGCGTTCCCCAGGGGTCAGCCGCCAGACTGTCACGAACGAAAGACTGCCAACTCTCAATCCGTACCGTGTGCAGCGTCCGCTTAAACACCGCCTTGGCCCGCCTGTACCGCGCAAGCGTAGCCTCACGCATGTGATCGCCTATGCTGCGCTGGTATTGCCGCCGCGCCCTTCTGCATTCGCGTCGGAGACGTTGCAGCTCAGGGTTCCAAGGCGCTTTAGG
Organism: Schistocerca americana; assembly: GCF_021461395.2. NCBI lineage: Eukaryota > Metazoa > Arthropoda > Insecta > Orthoptera > Acrididae > Schistocerca > Schistocerca americana. The sequence goes on along the minus strand of NW_025726582.1, from coordinate 24,370 downwards.
CGTTTTCCCTGTATGGGCCAACGGGACTGCGCCCGTTGCTGCTGTCTGTATAGCCCTCGTCAGATCCTCTGCAGCTTTATCCACGTCCACAACGCGATCCATTGGCCAATTCGGTATCACTAGATTTCCTCTTAGTCGATCCCAATCAGCCTTTCGCCAGTTGTACTTGACGATGCCGTTCACCTGGTCTTGTGGAGGAGGCTCCCCATCATAAGCTACAGTGAATGTGATCAGATTATGATCACTTAGTGTCGTTCCCCGCCATACCTTCCAATTCTCCGCGCGGAGATGCACATGTGCACTCTTTAGTGTCACATCAATGTTTGAGGTCGCTCCCCGGCGACCTTCAAAAGTTGGTGGGAAGTTTGGTCGGTTCACCACTTCTAATCCGAGCTCGAGAATTGCTTCAGCGAGTCTCTCACCCCGCCTAGCGGCGCGTCGCGCGCCAAGAGGCGTGATGTCACTGTGCCATAGGGGTGACATGGCGTTTGCGTCCATTGTGCAGATGAGCAAGTCATTGCGATAGAACCCAACCGCCTCTTTTAACTGGTCGATGTACGGCCTCTCTCTGTGCCTGTACTGAAAGTACATGTTCAGCACGAAAAAGGTGAAATCGCCAGTGTTTATTTCGGCTAACACCATGCATCTGTTGCTGAGGTGCGCCACTTTCACTGCTCTCAGAGATCGATTTAGCACAGCGATCGCTGCCATAGGGTGCTCTCCTCCTGCCAAGATCTGAGCTGTAGTCGGCATATACAGGATCTTTCCGTCTTTGGAGTATGGCTCCTGTAGACATAAAATGTCTAAAGACTCCTCCTCCGCTCGGCGTCGCACCTCGCACATCACCGCTTGCGATCGCGCGCAGTTCAGCTGTCCTATTTTAACCGACACGGGCATTGTGATGTTTCACAGTCCGGTCGGCAACAGGTGAGGCGGCAGCCGGTAAGGAGACGGTTGACGAGAGGTCTTGTCTCCCATAGTCTGTCCGCTGGATTTTACGTTGTGTGAGGATTTTATAGAAGTCACACTCTTTTCCTGGCGTCACGCAATTGCGATTTCGCTTTTTGCACGGAATGCAGACCGGTTGGTTCCCCGCTTTTCGACAATCCTTTCTCATGTGGCCGTTTTCACCACAGTGCCCGCATGTTATTATACTCGGGTCCTGCTTGCAGAACTTTGCCGAGTGGTTTACATCTTGGCACCGCGTGCAGACAGCCAAGTCTAGGTAATCATCGACTGGCATGGACTCGAAGCCCATGTACAGTCTTTTCTGCCTAAGGATGGCGACTCTGAGTCTGGGGCTTACTTCCACCACGAGATGTGATGTTTGTTTGCCCCTTGGTCCAGTCCGGAACTTCGGCTTAAACTCCTGGCGGAATTGTGTTTCCGAAAGTCCTCCAAGGTCATTTTGCTTTCGAGTTAGCTCAACCACAGTTTCATTCTTCATGACGCAGGGTACATGATATATGATTATCTGCGGATTGAGCTTTTTCGGCAGTTCGCATTTCAGAGCTTCTGTCAGTTTGTTATTGGCCAGAAGTTTTTGACGATCAGTTTCAGACGCCACATCAACGATAAGCGTCGGGCCGTTTGTGGTGACCCGTGAGAACTTCACACCATCAACCTCTGGCTTGACCAGGGAGGTGAACTTCTTTCTCACTTCTGCTCCGCTTTCGTTTGCCTTTGACTTGATAAAGAGCGTAGCCTTCTCAGTCTGGGCTCTCGTTATCATTGCCTGCGTTTTCCTTTCTGTCGAGGGTAGAGCGGCGGCAACTTGTGCAAAGGTCTTTGGCGGCGCCAGGGGCGCCGCTTTCGTCCTCGCCAGCTCATCCTCCAAGGCGTCCACCCTTCCTGTGAGGGCCGACTGCGCCATAGCCCAGTCAAACAACTTAGCTCTCAGTTGTCTCTTAAGGTCACTTAGACTTTTCTCCTCCACCAGTTGCCCCGGTTTTAGAGAGTCGTCCACGAGTTCAAGGACGTCCTCGAGCCGCGTCGCGATGAGCTGTATAGTCGCAAGATCGCTGGGGCTTGCCTTGTATGGGGACTTGCCGTCCTCGACTGGGCCGCTGGGCTCTTGCCCGGCTACCTGCGCCGAGTCCGGCTGCTTGTTCTTCTTTCGCCTCTTCCGTCGAGTCCCGGGCTTGCGCCCTTCGGTTCCCGACATTGGCGTAGAGGCGCGGCTACTGCAGGCACTTTCACTGACTGGGCCGCTGGGCTGCTGCCCGGCTACCTGCGCCAGTTTCCGCGCACTTTTCACCGTTTCCGACGGTTGAGATTTCGGCCGTGTGGCCGCCGTCTCTCCCGCCGGGCGAGTCTGGGTGGACGTGCCAGCACCGACTGGGCCGCCGGGCTTCTGCCCAGCTACCTGCGCCAGCTTTGGCCCGCCCGCAGTCTTACCCGCCGGCGGCGTCGTCGGCCGTGTGGCCTTCGTCTCCGCCTTCGGTTCAGACTTCCCCTTGGCGCCTTCCCCGACTGGGCCGCTGGGCTCGCGCCCGGCTACCTGCGCCGGTTCCGGCTTATCTCCCTCCTTGGGCGCCGTTCTTGGCGCCGGCTGGCGGGGTGGCGGCATTAGCTCGGTTGCAGCGTCAGCACTCTGCGATCTCTGCCGAAGCACTTTTCGCAGGCGTCTCCTCTGCTTCCTTAGCTTAGCCTTACGGTCTTTCTCACTGTCACTTTCACTCGTATCAACGAGCGTCCGTGACAGCGTCTCGCTAGCGGCAGTCTTAGCGCTCCGCACACGGGGTGTCCGGAACTCCAATTCTGGCGCACTAAGCGCGGGGTCATGGTCTTGTGGTCTAGGGACCTCCGACTGCCCTTGGTTTGGGAGTCCGTCAGTACACGAGGTGTCCGACTCGCTCCCCGAGAGGTTGGTGTGTTGACTCCGCGACGGCCCACCAGTTCCGTCGGGACAAGGTTGTTTGAAAGAGTCCATGTGGTTCCCACGAACAGCTAGGGATCTATGTTGTCCATCCAGGCGTCGCCCCGCACACCTGGGTAAGCCTTATACAACAGAGGGTCGGCCGGTCCTCTGAGGTGGCTGACTCATGACTGTTCACAACTCAACAGCCTTGCGCCCCATAGCCGCCAGCTAACGCAGAGGGTGAGGGGTGATTATAGAGATTGTCCTTCTCTTGCCCAGGCGGTTAAGCCAAGACTCCGGTCCAAAACACGCACGACGTTCCACTGCGCGCCTCACAGCAGTCGTTGAAGTGCGTATCTCAGTTTACGGCCGTCGCTGGTAGCGCTTGCCAGCTCCGGGCTAGGGCACCCCGGGTTTGCCAAGCCCGTACGGCGACTGCATTAGCCTCCGTCCCTGTGGTCGTGGTCTTAGGCCACTCAGGAGCATCCTCCTGTGGCAGCTCCTGGTGACTTCCGCGTTGTGGTGACCGTTGCCGGTCTCCCCTTCGCAGTTGTCCACCAAGGAATCCTCCGATCGAGGCCGAGACGTCGTCCGCGTTGCATTCTCTGAAGGCCAGAGAGCGCTTCGCAGTCAGGCGCCCTTCCCCGCGCGTGGACATCGGCCTGCTTCCACATTAAGTTCTCTACAGTGAGAGACTTAGTTTCGGCAGGAACGATGACCGCCAGAACTCCCCACTGTGCTTATTGCGCCAACCGCCTGCACCAACCACAGCCAACATTGCGTATGGCCGGCCGGCGCCGCTAAGTTGTCCGGACGTGGCCTGCCGAGCCGGGCACGGCAGGGCCGGCGCCCGCCGCCGGCGTGGCCGCGAGAGCGAACCGCCAGTCAGAGACCGACCGCCCGTCCCGCGCCAGCCAGCAGCGCGCGCACCGCCCAGCCGACCCGGCCCAGCGCAGCGCGCCCGACACAGCAGCGCACCCGTGCGCAGCCCAGCCGGCGGACGAGCCCCGCCGCTACCCCGGCCGACCGCACCGCCGTCCGACATTTGCCGGGCGGAGCATGTGCGAGGCCGGCGCCGCAGCGGGAGCCCACCACCAGCGAGCCGCGCAGGACGCACCACCATGCGCATAAGGCAACTGCCGCGTGCCAACAGCTGTCGACACGCGTCGTTGCCACGCGCACATCCTACGTACGAGCTTGGATACTAGACTCACGAGTCCGACACCTACAAGCGCTCGCAGTAGGTGGAGGCGCACGAAAGGCGTGACATACCTCCATGTCGGGAGTTAACTCCCGTGGCACTTGTCTTGGAGTGATGCATCCCACGTCCGATAAATCGAGCGCGGTAATACTTCGTTCCTGACGGTGAGGCGTGAATCTCCGTAGCGCACACAGGCAGAGACGGAGGCACGTCCTCGCAGAGAGACACTATACCAGTCAGACTTGCGCCCGACAGGTTTGCAACCTCTGCAGCAGACATACGCAGCATGGCTGATGCATCGCGAAATGT
>NW_025726582.1:7500-10000 GCF_021461395.2 Schistocerca americana | reverse complement strand
ACTCTCCCAGCACAGCGCACGCGCCAACACGTCCGCACAGCTGCGATACAATCCACCTGCGAGAACCGCAGAGGCGACCGAGCAGCAGACGGCGTCGCGGCGCCGAGCGCCGGGCGGCGGCGCATCCTCAGCGCACACAGTCCTCAATCGGACCAGCACACTGCAGATGTCCACCGCGCTTCGCACCGGGCCCGCGAGGACCTACTTTGGCCGCACGGCGCCGCGTGCAGGGTGCGCCGGCGCGCAGCTGCGCCGCCTGCCGCCTCCGTCGGCCGGCGCGCCTGCCACTGGCCGCCCCCACCAGCCGGCTGTAGCGCGTGCGCCCACGCACCGCGCGGCCAGCACGCCGGGAGGCCCCCCCTCACCGGCCGGGGACGGTCCCACCCAGCCACCGCCGCGTATCGCTTCACACCCACATGCCATTCACGTTCGTGGGCATGGTGGGTATCGCTGAAACAACCGGTTGGTAGCTCAACCGATCGTCGCCATCACTGATTCACCTCTAGCGAGAACAACCGCACCACAACGGTTTACCAGTTGTTCATTTGCGTAACGTCACCAGCAAACGTAGACGTCCATCGCCATTTGCAAATTCAACGATTGTTGCATGCCTGTGTCAGGTGTCACGACACACTATGTCTGCCCACATACACGCAACAACATGTGCACGCTTCGCGAACACGTGGAAGGTGGCCCCCGTACGTATGCGATGTCCATTGCGCGAACGACTGTCAACCGGCCTCTGTCGCATGTCGCAGATGTGGAACGCAGTGCACCATGCTATCACGGTGTGTGAGAAGAGACGACTACGTCTGACAACACGCACCACTACATCAACAGACGGCTCATGCTGATCGCCATCCACGGCATACCATACTGCAATCCAGCTCTTATAGGGAGACGACACGTAGCTGAGTGCACAATATTTGGACCGTATGGTTCGCCGTTGTTGGCGCAGTCGTGGTACGGTCACACATGTACCACGATGTATCATTCAGTACATGAGGACCAATGTGCAGTACAGTGTGTGATTTGGACGTACAACATCAGCGGACAGTTGACACAAGCCGTACCACAACGTAGGCTGTGCTTCGCCATGCGAATGCCAATGAACAACTGCGAAGGGCATTGAGCATGTACGTCCTGCTGCCATCCGCATTACAGTGTATAGCTGCAAGGTGTTTAACATGAAGCGATACTCTGGGGACCGGGCAGTGCGAGTAGCAAACTATATTGCGGGGGTTGCAGTTAGGCAACACTACACTAATTTAACGCGTCGTATGACAATTACAGAGCGGGTTAAGGCCCAACGTGTGTTGGGTTAAGGCCCAACGTGTGTTGGGTTAAGGCCCAACGTGTGTTGGGTTAAGGCCCAACGTGTGTTGGGTTAAGGCCCAACGTGTGTTGGGTTAAGGCCCAACGTGTGTTGGGTTAAGGCGCAACGTGTGTTGGGTTAAGGCGCAACGTGTGTTGGGTTAAGGCGCAACGTGTGTTGGGTTAAGGCGCAACGTGTGTTGGGTTAAGGCGCAACATGGGTTAGGTTAAGGCGCAACATGGGTTAGGTTAAGGCGCAACATGGGTTAGGTTAAGGCGCAACATGGGTTAGGTTAAGGCGCAACATGGGTTAGGTTAAGGCGCAACATGGGTTAGGTTAAGGCGCAACATGGGTTAGGTTAAGGCGCAACATGGGTTAGGTTAAGGCGCAACATGGGTTAGGTTAAGGCGCAACATGGGTTAGGTTAAGGCGCAACATGGGTTAGGTTAAGGCGCAACATGGGTTAGGTTAAGGCGCAACATGGGTTAGGTTAAGGCGCAACATGGGTTAGGTTAAGGCGCAACATGGGTTAGGTTAAGGCGCAACATGGGTTAGGTTAAGGCGCAACATGGGTTAGGTTAAGGCGCAACATGGGTTAGGTTAAGGCGCAACATGGGTTAGGTTAAGGCGCAACATGGGTTAGGTTAAGGCGCAACATGGGTTAGGTTAAGGCGCAACATGGGTTAGGTTAAGGCGCAACATAGGTTAGGTTAAGGCGCAACATAGGTTAGGTTAAGGCGCAACATAGGTTAGGTTAAGGCGCAACATAGGTTAGGTTAAGGCGCAACATAGGTTAGGTTAAGGCGCAACATAGGTTAGGTTAAGGCACAGTACGGGTTAGGTTAAGGCACAGTACGGGTTAGGTTAAGGCACAGTACGGGTTAGGTTAAGGCACAGTACGGGTTAGGTTAAGGCACAGTACGGGTTAGGTTAAGGCACAGTACGGGTTAGGTTAAGGTACAATACGGGTTAGGTTAAGGTACAATACGGGTTAGGTTAAGGTACAATACGGGTTAGGTTAAGGTACAATACGGGTTAGGTTAAGGCACAATATGGGTTAGGTTAAGGTACACATTGTTGTAAGGAAAGGTGTTTTGGGGGGGGGGGGGGGGGGCCGGTTTGTTGATTGTGATTATCGTAAGTAAATGACTGCGGCATCATCGGATTTGCCACGTCAGGGTGCAC
>NW_025726581.1:0-58718 GCF_021461395.2 Schistocerca americana | reverse complement strand
GCATTTGACGAAAGCACTTCCTTCCGCAACAGCCAGCTCCTCGAGGACGGCGCGGGGGGCGCGCCCGGCGTCCCAGCGGAGCGACGGCCGAATTAGCGGGCGCACCGCCGCGTGTGTGAGACGCACTGCTGCTCGTTGCACGTCCTGTCATTCGCTGGGCGCGTGCAGCCTTCGACACTAGCGGAGGACGCATCTTGTCCCTGGTGTCCAGCGGAGGGCCTGTGCGGGGTGTGGCAGTGTCGTGCTGGAGGGCGCCACTGGTAGGCGATGTGGGCTTCCTCGCCCCGCCTCACACCAGGTGTCTGCGTAGTTCGCAGTGCGTTCGCACCATTCCTATCCCTGTCCCCGTCCCGACTTGTCCCGACTTTGCTCGACTGCCGCTCGCTGCCGCTCGGGTCGTGGCCCATATGACAGTACAAGCACGACAAAACATCTGCGAGACGGCCGTGGGCCCTAACGGGCGTGTCCGAGACGCCGTTTGCGGCGGGTAGGGCAGCGCCGTGCCGTGGAAAGGTGCGAAAACAGGGACGCAGGACACAGGAGGGTCGCCAAAGCATCCATCTCTTCTAGCGACGAAAGAGAAATTTTTGTTTACAAATCTGCAGCCGTACAATGCAACAAAACAATAAGCCCTGACGTATTTCAGAACGTATCTGTCGGTTCGTACTGTTTTGTTATCTCCAGAGACTCTTTGGAAATCTTCCTTGGCACATTCTTCTTCGAGCTGAGGCCATTAATATCGTATCTTACGTTTATTACAGTCGTTTATTTTCAATTTTTTTTTTTTTTGTTGTTGGAACTTTGCACTGCTACGAAACAGTAGGAGGCCCTGGCTTATTTCAGATCACATCTGTCAATTCGTAGTGTTTCGTTATTGTCAAGGATTTCTTGGCACGTTTAAATTGCTGATGGAAGCATCTTTGTCACAACGGAAAGGTAGTATGAAAAGAGGGCTGGCAGGGGTAGCGATGCAAAAAAGGGGAAAATGTAAGGGAGCCAACAGCACTTTTTTTTATTGGCTGCCAGGGGTAGCGACATAATAACAAAAAAAAAAAGGGAGCCAACAGCACCCGGGTTTCCCAGGCGGTCACCCCTCCAAGTACTAACCGGGCCCAATGATGCTTAACTTCGGTGATCGGACGAGAACCGGTGCAATCATCATGGTATGGCCGTTGGCAATCATGTAATGTAGGAGCACGGCAGAATTCGCGTTCGGCTTCTCTCCCAATACACAAAATGTTAGTTTTCCGCCGCATTTGACGAAAGCAAGCACTTCCTTCCGCAACAGCCAGCTCCTCGAGGACGGCGCGGGGGGCGCGCCCGGCGTCCCAGCGGAGCGACGGCCGAATTAGCGGGCGCACCGCCGCGTGTGTGAGACGCACTGCTGCTCGTTGCACGTCCTGTCATTCGCTGGCGCGTGCAGCCTTCGACACTAGCGGAGGACGCATCTTGTCCCTGGTGTCCAGCGGAGGGCCTGTGCGGGGTGTGGCAGTGTCGTGCTGGAGGGCGCCACTGGTAGCGATGTGGGCTTCCTCGCCCCGCCTCACACCAGGTGTCTGCGTAGTTCGCAGTGCGTTCGCACCATTCCTATCCCTGTCCCCGTCCCGACTTGTCCCGACTTTGCTCGACTGCCGCTCGCTGCCGCTCGGGTCGTGGCCCATATGACAGTACAAGCACGACAAACATCTGCGAGACGGCCGTGGGCCTAACGGGCGTGTCCGAGACGCCGTTTGCGGCGGGTAGGGCAGCGCCGTGCCGTGGAAAGGTGCGAAAACAGGGACGCAGGACACAGGAGGGTCGCCAAAGCATCCATCTCTTCTAGCGACGAAAGAGAAATTTTTGTTTACAAATCTGCAGCCGTACAATGCAACAAAACAATAAGCCCTGACGTATTTCAGAACGTATCTGTCGGTTCGTACTGTTTTGTTATCTCCAGAGACTCTTTGGAAATCTTCCTTGGCACATTCTTCTTCGAGCTGAGGCCATTAATATCGTATCTTACGTTTATTACAGTCGTTTATTTTCAATTTTTTTTTTTTTTGTTGTTGGAACTTTGCACTGCTACGAAACAGTAGGAGGCCCTGGCTTATTTCAGATCACATCTGTCAATTCGTAGTGTTTCGTTATTGTCAAGGATTTCTTGGCACGTTTAAATTGCTGAAGGAAGCATCTTTGTCACAACGGAAAGGTAGTATGAAAAGAGGGCTGGCAGGGGTAGCGATGCAAAAAGGGGAAAATGTAAGGGAGCCAACAGCACTTTTTTTTATTGGGCTGCCAGGGGTAGCGACATAATAACAAAAAAAAAAAGGGAGCCAACAGCACCCGGGTTTCCCAGGCGGTCACCCCTCCAAGTACTAACCGGGCCCAATGATGCTTAACTTCGGTGATCGGACGAGAACCGGTGCAATCATCATGGTATGGCCGTTGGCAATCATGTAATGTAGGAGCACGGCAGAATTCGCGTTCGGCTTCTCTCCCAATACACAAAATGTTAGTTTTCCGCCGCATTTGACGAAAGCACTTCCTTCCGCAACAGCCAGCTCCTCGAGGACGGCGCGGGGGGCGCGCCCGGCGTCCCAGCGGAGCGACGGCCGAATTAGCGGGCGCACCGCCGCGTGTGTGAGACGCACTGCTGCTCGTTGCACGTCCTGTCATTCGCTGGGCGCGTGCAGCCTTCGACACTAGCGGAGGACGCATCTTGTCCCTGGTGTCCAGCGGAGGGCCTGTGCGGGGTGTGGCAGTGTCGTGCTGGAGGGCGCCACTGGTAGCGATGTGGGCTTCCTCGCCCCGCCTCACACCAGGTGTCTGCGTAGTTCGCAGTGCGTTCGCACCATTCCTATCCCTGTCCCCGTCCCGACTTGTCCCGACTTTGCTCGACTGCCGCTCGCTGCCGCTCGGGTCGTGGCCCATATGACAGTACAAGCACGACAAACATCTGCGAGACGGCCGTGGGCCTAACGGGCGTGTCCGAGACGCCGTTTGCGGCGGGTAGGGCAGCGCCGTGCCGTGGAAAGGTGCGAAAACAGGGACGCAGGACACAGGAGGGTCGCCAAAGCATCCATCTCTTCTAGCGACGAAAGAGAAATTTTTGTTTACAAATCTGCAGCCGTACAATGCAACAAAACAATAAGCCCTGACGTATTTCAGAACGTATCTGTCGGTTCGTACTGTTTTGTTATCTCCAGAGACTCTTTGGAAATCTTCCTTGGCACATTCTTCTTCGAGCTGAGGCCATTAATATCGTATCTTACGTTTATTACAGTCGTTTATTTTCAATTTTTTTTTTTTTGTTGTTGGAACTTTGCACTGCTACGAAACAGTAGGAGGCCCTGGCTTATTTCAGATCACATCTGTCAATTCGTAGTGTTTCGTTATTGTCAAGGATTTCTTGGCACGTTTAAATTGCTGAAGGAAGCATCTTTGTCACAACGGAAAGGTAGTATGAAAAGAGGGCTGGCAGGGGTAGCGATGCAAAAAGGGGAAAATGTAAGGGAGCCAACAGCACTTTTTTTTATTGGGCTGCCAGGGGTAGCGACATAATAACAAAAAAAAAAAGGGAGCCAACAGCACCCGGGTTTCCCAGGCGGTCACCCCTCCAAGTACTAACCGGGCCCAATGATGCTTAACTTCGGTGATCGGACGAGAACCGGTGCAATCATCATGGTATGGCCGTTGGCAATCATGTAATGTAGGAGCACGGCAGAATTCGCGTTCGGCTTCTCTCCCAATACACAAAATGTTAGTTTTCCGCCGCATTTGACGAAAGCACTTCCTTCCGCAACAGCCAGCTCCTCGAGGACGGCGCGGGGGGCGCGCCCGGCGTCCCAGCGGAGCGACGGCCGAATTAGCGGGCGCACCGCCGCGTGTGTGAGACGCACTGCTGCTCGTTGCACGTCCTGTCATTCGCTGGGCGCGTGCAGCCTTCGACACTAGCGGAGGACGCATCTTGTCCCTGGTGTCCAGCGGAGGGCCTGTGCGGGGTGTGGCAGTGTCGTGCTGGAGGGCGCCACTGGTAGCGATGTGGGCTTCCTCGCCCCGCCTCACACCAGGTGTCTGCGTAGTTCGCAGTGCGTTCGCACCATTCCTATCCCTGTCCCCGTCCCGACTTGTCCCGACTTTGCTCGACTGCCGCTCGCTGCCGCTCGGGTCGTGGCCCATATGACAGTACAAGCACGACAAACATCTGCGAGACGGCCGTGGGCCTAACGGGCGTGTCCGAGACGCCGTTTGCGGCGGGTAGGGCAGCGCCGTGCCGTGGAAAGGTGCGAAAACAGGGACGCAGGACACAGGAGGGTCGCCAAAGCATCCATCTCTTCTAGCGACGAAAGAGAAATTTTTGTTTACAAATCTGCAGCCGTACAATGCAACAAAACAATAAGCCCTGACGTATTTCAGAACGTATCTGTCGGTTCGTACTGTTTTGTTATCTCCAGAGACTCTTTGGAAATCTTCCTTGGCACATTCTTCTTCGAGCTGAGGCCATTAATATCGTATCTTACGTTTATTACAGTCGTTTATTTTCAATTTTTTTTTTTTTTGTTGTTGGAACTTTGCACTGCTACGAAACAGTAGGAGGCCCTGGCTTATTTCAGATCACATCTGTCAATTCGTAGTGTTTCGTTATTGTCAAGGATTTCTTGGCACGTTTAAATTGCTGAAGGAAGCATCTTTGTCACAACGGAAAGGTAGTATGAAAAGAGGGCTGGCAGGGGTAGCGATGCAAAAAGGGGAAAATGTAAGGGAGCCAACAGCACTTTTTTTTATTGGGCTGCCAGGGGTAGCGACATAATAACAAAAAAAAAAAGGGAGCCAACAGCACCCGGGTTTCCCAGGCGGTCACCCCTCCAAGTACTAACCGGGCCCAATGATGCTTAACTTCGGTGATCGGACGAGAACCGGTGCAATCATCATGGTATGGCCGTTGGCAATCATGTAATGTAGGAGCACGGCAGAATTCGCGTTCGGCTTCTCTCCCAATACACAAAATGTTAGTTTTCCGCCGCATTTGACGAAAGCACTTCCTTCCGCAACAGCCAGCTCCTCGAGGACGGCGCGGGGGGCGCGCCCGGCGTCCCAGCGGAGCGACGGCCGAATTAGCGGGCGCACCGCCGCGTGTGTGAGACGCACTGCTGCTCGTTGCACGTCCTGTCATTCGCTGGGCGCGTGCAGCCTTCGACACTAGCGGAGGACGCATCTTGTCCCTGGTGTCCAGCGGAGGGCCTGTGCGGGGTGTGGCAGTGTCGTGCTGGAGGGCGCCACTGGTAGCGATGTGGGCTTCCTCGCCCCGCCTCACACCAGGTGTCTGCGTAGTTCGCAGTGCGTTCGCACCATTCCTATCCCTGTCCCCGTCCCGACTTGTCCCGACTTTGCTCGACTGCCGCTCGCTGCCGCTCGGGTCGTGGCCCATATGACAGTACAAGCACGACAAACATCTGCGAGACGGCCGTGGGCCTAACGGGCGTGTCCGAGACGCCGTTTGCGGCGGGTAGGGCAGCGCCGTGCCGTGGAAAGGTGCGAAAACAGGGACGCAGGACACAGGAGGGTCGCCAAAGCATCCATCTCTTCTAGCGACGAAAGAGAAATTTTTGTTTACAAATCTGCAGCCGTACAATGCAACAAAACAATAAGCCCTGACGTATTTCAGAACGTATCTGTCGGTTCGTACTGTTTTGTTATCTCCAGAGACTCTTTGGAAATCTTCCTTGGCACATTCTTCTTCGAGCTGAGGCCATTAATATCGTATCTTACGTTTATTACAGTCGTTTATTTTCAATTTTTTTTTTTTTTGTTGTTGGAACTTTGCACTGCTACGAAACAGTAGGAGGCCCTGGCTTATTTCAGATCACATCTGTCAATTCGTAGTGTTTCGTTATTGTCAAGGATTTCTTGGCACGTTTAAATTGCTGAAGGAAGCATCTTTGTCACAACGGAAAGGTAGTATGAAAAGAGGGCTGGCAGGGGTAGCGATGCAAAAAGGGGAAAATGTAAGGGAGCCAACAGCACTTTTTTTTATTGGGCTGCCAGGGGTAGCGACATAATAACAAAAAAAAAAGGGAGCCAACAGCACCCGGGTTTCCCAGGCGGTCACCCCTCCAAGTACTAACCGGGCCCAATGATGCTTAACTTCGGTGATCGGACGAGAACCGGTGCAATCATCATGGTATGGCCGTTGGCAATCATGTAATGTAGGAGCACGGCAGAATTCGCGTTCGGCTTCTCTCCCAATACACAAAATGTTAGTTTTCCGCCGCATTTGACGAAAGCACTTCCTTCCGCAACAGCCAGCTCCTCGAGGACGGCGCGGGGGGCGCGCCCGGCGTCCCAGCGGAGCGACGGCCGAATTAGCGGGCGCACCGCCGCGTGTGTGAGACGCACTGCTGCTCGTTGCACGTCCTGTCATTCGCTGGGCGCGTGCAGCCTTCGACACTAGCGGAGGACGCATCTTGTCCCTGGTGTCCAGCGGAGGGCCTGTGCGGGGTGTGGCAGTGTCGTGCTGGAGGGCGCCACTGGTAGCGATGTGGGCTTCCTCGCCCCGCCTCACACCAGGTGTCTGCGTAGTTCGCAGTGCGTTCGCACCATTCCTATCCCTGTCCCCGTCCCGACTTGTCCCGACTTTGCTCGACTGCCGCTCGCTGCCGCTCGGGTCGTGGCCCATATGACAGTACAAGCACGACAAACATCTGCGAGACGGCCGTGGGCCTAACGGGCGTGTCCGAGACGCCGTTTGCGGCGGGTAGGGCAGCGCCGTGCCGTGGAAAGGTGCGAAAACAGGGACGCAGGACACAGGAGGGTCGCCAAAGCATCCATCTCTTCTAGCGACGAAAGAGAAATTTTTGTTTACAAATCTGCAGCCGTACAATGCAACAAAACAATAAGCCCTGACGTATTTCAGAACGTATCTGTCGGTTCGTACTGTTTTGTTATCTCCAGAGACTCTTTGGAAATCTTCCTTGGCACATTCTTCTTCGAGCTGAGGCCATTAATATCGTATCTTACGTTTATTACAGTCGTTTATTTTCAATTTTTTTTTTTTTTGTTGTTGGAACTTTGCACTGCTACGAAACAGTAGGAGGCCCTGGCTTATTTCAGATCACATCTGTCAATTCGTAGTGTTTCGTTATTGTCAAGGATTTCTTGGCACGTTTAAATTGCTGAAGGAAGCATCTTTGTCACAACGGAAAGGTAGTATGAAAAGAGGGCTGGCAGGGGTAGCGATGCAAAAAGGGGAAAATGTAAGGGAGCCAACAGCACTTTTTTTTATTGGGCTGCCAGGGGTAGCGACATAATAACAAAAAAAAAAGGGAGCCAACAGCACCCGGGTTTCCCAGGCGGTCACCCCTCCAAGTACTAACCGGGCCCAATGATGCTTAACTTCGGTGATCGGACGAGAACCGGTGCAATCATCATGGTATGGCCGTTGGCAATCATGTAATGTAGGAGCACGGCAGAATTCGCGTTCGGCTTCTCTCCCAATACACAAAATGTTAGTTTTCCGCCGCATTTGACGAAAGCACTTCCTTCCGCAACAGCCAGCTCCTCGAGGACGGCGCGGGGGGCGCGCCCGGCGTCCCAGCGGAGCGACGGCCGAATTAGCGGGCGCACCGCCGCGTGTGTGAGACGCACTGCTGCTCGTTGCACGTCCTGTCATTCGCTGGGCGCGTGCAGCCTTCGACACTAGCGGAGGACGCATCTTGTCCCTGGTGTCCAGCGGAGGGCCTGTGCGGGGTGTGGCAGTGTCGTGCTGGAGGGCGCCACTGGTAGCGATGTGGGCTTCCTCGCCCCGCCTCACACCAGGTGTCTGCGTAGTTCGCAGTGCGTTCGCACCATTCCTATCCCTGTCCCCGTCCCGACTTGTCCCGACTTTGCTCGACTGCCGCTCGCTGCCGCTCGGGTCGTGGCCCATATGACAGTACAAGCACGACAAACATCTGCGAGACGGCCGTGGGCCTAACGGGCGTGTCCGAGACGCCGTTTGCGGCGGGTAGGGCAGCGCCGTGCCGTGGAAAGGTGCGAAAACAGGGACGCAGGACACAGGAGGGTCGCCAAAGCATCCATCTCTTCTAGCGACGAAAGAGAAATTTTTGTTTACAAATCTGCAGCCGTACAATGCAACAAAACAATAAGCCCTGACGTATTTCAGAACGTATCTGTCGGTTCGTACTGTTTTGTTATCTCCAGAGACTCTTTGGAAATCTTCCTTGGCACATTCTTCTTCGAGCTGAGGCCATTAATATCGTATCTTACGTTTATTACAGTCGTTTATTTTCAATTTTTTTTTTTTTTGTTGTTGGAACTTTGCACTGCTACGAAACAGTAGGAGGCCCTGGCTTATTTCAGATCACATCTGTCAATTCGTAGTGTTTCGTTATTGTCAAGGATTTCTTGGCACGTTTAAATTGCTGAAGGAAGCATCTTTGTCACAACGGAAAGGTAGTATGAAAAGAGGGCTGGCAGGGGTAGCGATGCAAAAAGGGGAAAATGTAAGGGAGCCAACAGCACTTTTTTTTATTGGGCTGCCAGGGGTAGCGACATAATAACAAAAAAAAAAGGGAGCCAACAGCACCCGGGTTTCCCAGGCGGTCACCCCTCCAAGTACTAACCGGGCCCAATGATGCTTAACTTCGGTGATCGGACGAGAACCGGTGCAATCATCATGGTATGGCCGTTGGCAATCATGTAATGTAGGAGCACGGCAGAATTCGCGTTCGGCTTCTCTCCCAATACACAAAATGTTAGTTTTCCGCCGCATTTGACGAAAGCACTTCCTTCCGCAACAGCCAGCTCCTCGAGGACGGCGCGGGGGGCGCGCCCGGCGTCCCAGCGGAGCGACGGCCGAATTAGCGGGCGCACCGCCGCGTGTGTGAGACGCACTGCTGCTCGTTGCACGTCCTGTCATTCGCTGGGCGCGTGCAGCCTTCGACACTAGCGGAGGACGCATCTTGTCCCTGGTGTCCAGCGGAGGGCCTGTGCGGGGTGTGGCAGTGTCGTGCTGGAGGGCGCCACTGGTAGCGATGTGGGCTTCCTCGCCCCGCCTCACACCAGGTGTCTGCGTAGTTCGCAGTGCGTTCGCACCATTCCTATCCCTGTCCCCGTCCCGACTTGTCCCGACTTTGCTCGACTGCCGCTCGCTGCCGCTCGGGTCGTGGCCCATATGACAGTACAAGCACGACAAACATCTGCGAGACGGCCGTGGGCCTAACGGGCGTGTCCGAGACGCCGTTTGCGGCGGGTAGGGCAGCGCCGTGCCGTGGAAAGGTGCGAAAACAGGGACGCAGGACACAGGAGGGTCGCCAAAGCATCCATCTCTTCTAGCGACGAAAGAGAAATTTTTGTTTACAAATCTGCAGCCGTACAATGCAACAAAACAATAAGCCCTGACGTATTTCAGAACGTATCTGTCGGTTCGTACTGTTTTGTTATCTCCAGAGACTCTTTGGAAATCTTCCTTGGCACATTCTTCTTCGAGCTGAGGCCATTAATATCGTATCTTACGTTTATTACAGTCGTTTATTTTCAATTTTTTTTTTTTTTTGTTGTTGGAACTTTGCACTGCTACGAAACAGTAGGAGGCCCTGGCTTATTTCAGATCACATCTGTCAATTCGTAGTGTTTCGTTATTGTCAAGGATTTCTTGGCACGTTTAAATTGCTGAAGGAAGCATCTTTGTCACAACGGAAAGGTAGTATGAAAAGAGGGCTGGCAGGGGTAGCGATGCAAAAAGGGGAAAATGTAAGGGAGCCAACAGCACTTTTTTTTATTGGGCTGCCAGGGGTAGCGACATAATAACAAAAAAAAAAGGGAGCCAACAGCACCCGGGTTTCCCAGGCGGTCACCCCTCCAAGTACTAACCGGGCCCAATGATGCTTAACTTCGGTGATCGGACGAGAACCGGTGCAATCATCATGGTATGGCCGTTGGCAATCATGTAATGTAGGAGCACGGCAGAATTCGCGTTCGGCTTCTCTCCCAATACACAAAATGTTAGTTTTCCGCCGCATTTGACGAAAGCACTTCCTTCCGCAACAGCCAGCTCCTCGAGGACGGCGCGGGGGGCGCGCCCGGCGTCCCAGCGGAGCGACGGCCGAATTAGCGGGCGCACCGCCGCGTGTGTGAGACGCACTGCTGCTCGTTGCACGTCCTGTCATTCGCTGGGCGCGTGCAGCCTTCGACACTAGCGGAGGACGCATCTTGTCCCTGGTGTCCAGCGGAGGGCCTGTGCGGGGTGTGGCAGTGTCGTGCTGGAGGGCGCCACTGGTAGCGATGTGGGCTTCCTCGCCCCGCCTCACACCAGGTGTCTGCGTAGTTCGCAGTGCGTTCGCACCATTCCTATCCCTGTCCCCGTCCCGACTTGTCCCGACTTTGCTCGACTGCCGCTCGCTGCCGCTCGGGTCGTGGCCCATATGACAGTACAAGCACGACAAACATCTGCGAGACGGCCGTGGGCCTAACGGGCGTGTCCGAGACGCCGTTTGCGGCGGGTAGGGCAGCGCCGTGCCGTGGAAAGGTGCGAAAACAGGGACGCAGGACACAGGAGGGTCGCCAAAGCATCCATCTCTTCTAGCGACGAAAGAGAAATTTTTGTTTACAAATCTGCAGCCGTACAATGCAACAAAACAATAAGCCCTGACGTATTTCAGAACGTATCTGTCGGTTCGTACTGTTTTGTTATCTCCAGAGACTCTTTGGAAATCTTCCTTGGCACATTCTTCTTCGAGCTGAGGCCATTAATATCGTATCTTACGTTTATTACAGTCGTTTATTTTCAATTTTTTTTTTTTTTGTTGTTGGAACTTTGCACTGCTACGAAACAGTAGGAGGCCCTGGCTTATTTCAGATCACATCTGTCAATTCGTAGTGTTTCGTTATTGTCAAGGATTTCTTGGCACGTTTAAATTGCTGAAGGAAGCATCTTTGTCACAACGGAAAGGTAGTATGAAAAGAGGGCTGGCAGGGGTAGCGATGCAAAAAGGGGAAAATGTAAGGGAGCCAACAGCACTTTTTTTTATTGGGCTGCCAGGGGTAGCGACATAATAACAAAAAAAAAAGGGAGCCAACAGCACCCGGGTTTCCCAGGCGGTCACCCCTCCAAGTACTAACCGGGCCCAATGATGCTTAACTTCGGTGATCGGACGAGAACCGGTGCAATCATCATGGTATGGCCGTTGGCAATCATGTAATGTAGGAGCACGGCAGAATTCGCGTTCGGCTTCTCTCCCAATACACAAAATGTTAGTTTTCCGCCGCATTTGACGAAAGCACTTCCTTCCGCAACAGCCAGCTCCTCGAGGACGGCGCGGGGGGCGCGCCCGGCGTCCCAGCGGAGCGACGGCCGAATTAGCGGGCGCACCGCCGCGTGTGTGAGACGCACTGCTGCTCGTTGCACGTCCTGTCATTCGCTGGGCGCGTGCAGCCTTCGACACTAGCGGAGGACGCATCTTGTCCCTGGTGTCCAGCGGAGGGCCTGTGCGGGGTGTGGCAGTGTCGTGCTGGAGGGCGCCACTGGTAGCGATGTGGGCTTCCTCGCCCCGCCTCACACCAGGTGTCTGCGTAGTTCGCAGTGCGTTCGCACCATTCCTATCCCTGTCCCCGTCCCGACTTGTCCCGACTTTGCTCGACTGCCGCTCGCTGCCGCTCGGGTCGTGGCCCATATGACAGTACAAGCACGACAAACATCTGCGAGACGGCCGTGGGCCTAACGGGCGTGTCCGAGACGCCGTTTGCGGCGGGTAGGGCAGCGCCGTGCCGTGGAAAGGTGCGAAAACAGGGACGCAGGACACAGGAGGGTCGCCAAAGCATCCATCTCTTCTAGCGACGAAAGAGAAATTTTTGTTTACAAATCTGCAGCCGTACAATGCAACAAAACAATAAGCCCTGACGTATTTCAGAACGTATCTGTCGGTTCGTACTGTTTTGTTATCTCCAGAGACTCTTTGGAAATCTTCCTTGGCACATTCTTCTTCGAGCTGAGGCCATTAATATCGTATCTTACGTTTATTACAGTCGTTTATTTTCAATTTTTTTTTTTTTTTGTTGTTGGAACTTTGCACTGCTACGAAACAGTAGGAGGCCCTGGCTTATTTCAGATCACATCTGTCAATTCGTAGTGTTTCGTTATTGTCAAGGATTTCTTGGCACGTTTAAATTGCTGAAGGAAGCATCTTTGTCACAACGGAAAGGTAGTATGAAAAGAGGGCTGGCAGGGGTAGCGATGCAAAAAGGGGAAAATGTAAGGGAGCCAACAGCACTTTTTTTTATTGGGCTGCCAGGGGTAGCGACATAATAACAAAAAAAAAAGGGAGCCAACAGCACCCGGGTTTCCCAGGCGGTCACCCCTCCAAGTACTAACCGGGCCCAATGATGCTTAACTTCGGTGATCGGACGAGAACCGGTGCAATCATCATGGTATGGCCGTTGGCAATCATGTAATGTAGGAGCACGGCAGAATTCGCGTTCGGCTTCTCTCCCAATACACAAAATGTTAGTTTTCCGCCGCATTTGACGAAAGCACTTCCTTCCGCAACAGCCAGCTCCTCGAGGACGGCGCGGGGGGCGCGCCCGGCGTCCCAGCGGAGCGACGGCCGAATTAGCGGGCGCACCGCCGCGTGTGTGAGACGCACTGCTGCTCGTTGCACGTCCTGTCATTCGCTGGGCGCGTGCAGCCTTCGACACTAGCGGAGGACGCATCTTGTCCCTGGTGTCCAGCGGAGGGCCTGTGCGGGGTGTGGCAGTGTCGTGCTGGAGGGCGCCACTGGTAGCGATGTGGGCTTCCTCGCCCCGCCTCACACCAGGTGTCTGCGTAGTTCGCAGTGCGTTCGCACCATTCCTATCCCTGTCCCCGTCCCGACTTGTCCCGACTTTGCTCGACTGCCGCTCGCTGCCGCTCGGGTCGTGGCCCATATGACAGTACAAGCACGACAAACATCTGCGAGACGGCCGTGGGCCTAACGGGCGTGTCCGAGACGCCGTTTGCGGCGGGTAGGGCAGCGCCGTGCCGTGGAAAGGTGCGAAAACAGGGACGCAGGACACAGGAGGGTCGCCAAAGCATCCATCTCTTCTAGCGACGAAAGAGAAATTTTTGTTTACAAATCTGCAGCCGTACAATGCAACAAAACAATAAGCCCTGACGTATTTCAGAACGTATCTGTCGGTTCGTACTGTTTTGTTATCTCCAGAGACTCTTTGGAAATCTTCCTTGGCACATTCTTCTTCGAGCTGAGGCCATTAATATCGTATCTTACGTTTATTACAGTCGTTTATTTTCAATTTTTTTTTTTTTTGTTGTTGGAACTTTGCACTGCTACGAAACAGTAGGAGGCCCTGGCTTATTTCAGATCACATCTGTCAATTCGTAGTGTTTCGTTATTGTCAAGGATTTCTTGGCACGTTTAAATTGCTGAAGGAAGCATCTTTGTCACAACGGAAAGGTAGTATGAAAAGAGGGCTGGCAGGGGTAGCGATGCAAAAAGGGGAAAATGTAAGGGAGCCAACAGCACTTTTTTTTATTGGGCTGCCAGGGGTAGCGACATAATAACAAAAAAAAAAGGGAGCCAACAGCACCCGGGTTTCCCAGGCGGTCACCCCTCCAAGTACTAACCGGGCCCAATGATGCTTAACTTCGGTGATCGGACGAGAACCGGTGCAATCATCATGGTATGGCCGTTGGCAATCATGTAATGTAGGAGCACGGCAGAATTCGCGTTCGGCTTCTCTCCCAATACACAAAATGTTAGTTTTCCGCCGCATTTGACGAAAGCACTTCCTTCCGCAACAGCCAGCTCCTCGAGGACGGCGCGGGGGGCGCGCCCGGCGTCCCAGCGGAGCGACGGCCGAATTAGCGGGCGCACCGCCGCGTGTGTGAGACGCACTGCTGCTCGTTGCACGTCCTGTCATTCGCTGGGCGCGTGCAGCCTTCGACACTAGCGGAGGACGCATCTTGTCCCTGGTGTCCAGCGGAGGGCCTGTGCGGGGTGTGGCAGTGTCGTGCTGGAGGGCGCCACTGGTAGCGATGTGGGCTTCCTCGCCCCGCCTCACACCAGGTGTCTGCGTAGTTCGCAGTGCGTTCGCACCATTCCTATCCCTGTCCCCGTCCCGACTTGTCCCGACTTTGCTCGACTGCCGCTCGCTGCCGCTCGGGTCGTGGCCCATATGACAGTACAAGCACGACAAACATCTGCGAGACGGCCGTGGGCCTAACGGGCGTGTCCGAGACGCCGTTTGCGGCGGGTAGGGCAGCGCCGTGCCGTGGAAAGGTGCGAAAACAGGGACGCAGGACACAGGAGGGTCGCCAAAGCATCCATCTCTTCTAGCGACGAAAGAGAAATTTTTGTTTACAAATCTGCAGCCGTACAATGCAACAAAACAATAAGCCCTGACGTATTTCAGAACGTATCTGTCGGTTCGTACTGTTTTGTTATCTCCAGAGACTCTTTGGAAATCTTCCTTGGCACATTCTTCTTCGAGCTGAGGCCATTAATATCGTATCTTACGTTTATTACAGTCGTTTATTTTCAATTTTTTTTTTTTTTTGTTGTTGGAACTTTGCACTGCTACGAAACAGTAGGAGGCCCTGGCTTATTTCAGATCACATCTGTCAATTCGTAGTGTTTCGTTATTGTCAAGGATTTCTTGGCACGTTTAAATTGCTGAAGGAAGCATCTTTGTCACAACGGAAAGGTAGTATGAAAAGAGGGCTGGCAGGGGTAGCGATGCAAAAAGGGGAAAATGTAAGGGAGCCAACAGCACTTTTTTTTATTGGGCTGCCAGGGGTAGCGACATAATAAAAAAAAAAAAAAGGGAGCCAACAGCACCCGGGTTTCCCAGGCGGTCACCCCTCCAAGTACTAACCGGGCCCAATGATGCTTAACTTCGGTGATCGGACGAGAACCGGTGCAATCATCATGGTATGGCCGTTGGCAATCATGTAATGTAGGAGCACGGCAGAATTCGCGTTCGGCTTCTCTCCCAATACACAAAATGTTAGTTTTCCGCCGCATTTGACGAAAGCACTTCCTTCCGCAACAGCCAGCTCCTCGAGGACGGCGCGGGGGGCGCGCCCGGCGTCCCAGCGGAGCGACGGCCGAATTAGCGGGCGCACCGCCGCGTGTGTGAGACGCACTGCTGCTCGTTGCACGTCCTGTCATTCGCTGGGCGCGTGCAGCCTTCGACACTAGCGGAGGACGCATCTTGTCCCTGGTGTCCAGCGGAGGGCCTGTGCGGGGTGTGGCAGTGTCGTGCTGGAGGGCGCCACTGGTAGCGATGTGGGCTTCCTCGCCCCGCCTCACACCAGGTGTCTGCGTAGTTCGCAGTGCGTTCGCACCATTCCTATCCCTGTCCCCGTCCCGACTTGTCCCGACTTTGCTCGACTGCCGCTCGCTGCCGCTCGGGTCGTGGCCCATATGACAGTACAAGCACGACAAACATCTGCGAGACGGCCGTGGGCCTAACGGGCGTGTCCGAGACGCCGTTTGCGGCGGGTAGGGCAGCGCCGTGTCGTGGAAAGGTGCGAAAACAGGGACGCAGGACACAGGAGGGTCGCCAAAGCATCCATCTCTTCTAGCGACGAAAGAGAAATTTTTGTTTACAAATCTGCAGCCGTACAATGCAACAAAACAATAAGCCCTGACGTATTTCAGAACGTATCTGTCGGTTCGTACTGTTTTGTTATCTCCAGAGACTCTTTGGAAATCTTCCTTGGCACATTCTTCTTCGAGCTGAGGCCATTAATATCGTATCTTACGTTTATTACAGTCGTTTATTTTCAATTTTTTTTTTTTTTGTTGTTGGAACTTTGCACTGCTACGAAACAGTAGGAGGCCCTGGCTTATTTCAGATCACATCTGTCAATTCGTAGTGTTTCGTTATTGTCAAGGATTTCTTGGCACGTTTAAATTGCTGAAGGAAGCATCTTTGTCACAACGGAAAGGTAGTATGAAAAGAGGGCTGGCAGGGGTAGCGATGCAAAAAGGGGAAAATGTAAGGGAGCCAACAGCACTTTTTTTTATTGGGCTGCCAGGGGTAGCGACATAATAACAAAAAAAAAAGGGAGCCAACAGCACCCGGGTTTCCCAGGCGGTCACCCCTCCAAGTACTAACCGGGCCCAATGATGCTTAACTTCGGTGATCGGACGAGAACCGGTGCAATCATCATGGTATGGCCGTTGGCAATCATGTAATGTAGGAGCACGGCAGAATTCGCGTTCGGCTTCTCTCCCAATACACAAAATGTTAGTTTTCCGCCGCATTTGACGAAAGCACTTCCTTCCGCAACAGCCAGCTCCTCGAGGACGGCGCGGGGGGCGCGCCCGGCGTCCCAGCGGAGCGACGGCCGAATTAGCGGGCGCACCGCCGCGTGTGTGAGACGCACTGCTGCTCGTTGCACGTCCTGTCATTCGCTGGGCGCGTGCAGCCTTCGACACTAGCGGAGGACGCATCTTGTCCCTGGTGTCCAGCGGAGGGCCTGTGCGGGGTGTGGCAGTGTCGTGCTGGAGGGCGCCACTGGTAGCGATGTGGGCTTCCTCGCCCCGCCTCACACCAGGTGTCTGCGTAGTTCGCAGTGCGTTCGCACCATTCCTATCCCTGTCCCCGTCCCGACTTGTCCCGACTTTGCTCGACTGCCGCTCGCTGCCGCTCGGGTCGTGGCCCATATGACAGTACAAGCACGACAAACATCTGCGAGACGGCCGTGGGCCTAACGGGCGTGTCCGAGACGCCGTTTGCGGCGGGTAGGGCAGCGCCGTGCCGTGGAAAGGTGCGAAAACAGGGACGCAGGACACAGGAGGGTCGCCAAAGCATCCATCTCTTCTAGCGACGAAAGAGAAATTTTTGTTTACAAATCTGCAGCCGTACAATGCAACAAAACAATAAGCCCTGACGTATTTCAGAACGTATCTGTCGGTTCGTACTGTTTTGTTATCTCCAGAGACTCTTTGGAAATCTTCCTTGGCACATTCTTCTTCGAGCTGAGGCCATTAATATCGTATCTTACGTTTATTACAGTCGTTTATTTTCAATTTTTTTTTTTTTTTGTTGTTGGAACTTTGCACTGCTACGAAACAGTAGGAGGCCCTGGCTTATTTCAGATCACATCTGTCAATTCGTAGTGTTTCGTTATTGTCAAGGATTTCTTGGCACGTTTAAATTGCTGAAGGAAGCATCTTTGTCACAACGGAAAGGTAGTATGAAAAGAGGGCTGGCAGGGGTAGCGATGCAAAAAGGGGAAAATGTAAGGGAGCCAACAGCACTTTTTTTTATTGGGCTGCCAGGGGTAGCGACATAATAAAAAAAAAAAAAAGGGAGCCAACAGCACCCGGGTTTCCCAGGCGGTCACCCCTCCAAGTACTAACCGGGCCCAATGATGCTTAACTTCGGTGATCGGACGAGAACCGGTGCAATCATCATGGTATGGCCGTTGGCAATCATGTAATGTAGGAGCACGGCAGAATTCGCGTTCGGCTTCTCTCCCAATACACAAAATGTTAGTTTTCCGCCGCATTTGACGAAAGCACTTCCTTCCGCAACAGCCAGCTCCTCGAGGACGGCGCGGGGGGCGCGCCCGGCGTCCCAGCGGAGCGACGGCCGAATTAGCGGGCGCACCGCCGCGTGTGTGAGACGCACTGCTGCTCGTTGCACGTCCTGTCATTCGCTGGGCGCGTGCAGCCTTCGACACTAGCGGAGGACGCATCTTGTCCCTGGTGTCCAGCGGAGGGCCTGTGCGGGGTGTGGCAGTGTCGTGCTGGAGGGCGCCACTGGTAGCGATGTGGGCTTCCTCGCCCCGCCTCACACCAGGTGTCTGCGTAGTTCGCAGTGCGTTCGCACCATTCCTATCCCTGTCCCCGTCCCGACTTGTCCCGACTTTGCTCGACTGCCGCTCGCTGCCGCTCGGGTCGTGGCCCATATGACAGTACAAGCACGACAAACATCTGCGAGACGGCCGTGGGCCTAACGGGCGTGTCCGAGACGCCGTTTGCGGCGGGTAGGGCAGCGCCGTGCCGTGGAAAGGTGCGAAAACAGGGACGCAGGACACAGGAGGGTCGCCAAAGCATCCATCTCTTCTAGCGACGAAAGAGAAATTTTTGTTTACAAATCTGCAGCCGTACAATGCAACAAAACAATAAGCCCTGACGTATTTCAGAACGTATCTGTCGGTTCGTACTGTTTTGTTATCTCCAGAGACTCTTTGGAAATCTTCCTTGGCACATTCTTCTTCGAGCTGAGGCCATTAATATCGTATCTTACGTTTATTACAGTCGTTTATTTTCAATTTTTTTTTTTTTTTGTTGTTGGAACTTTGCACTGCTACGAAACAGTAGGAGGCCCTGGCTTATTTCAGATCACATCTGTCAATTCGTAGTGTTTCGTTATTGTCAAGGATTTCTTGGCACGTTTAAATTGCTGAAGGAAGCATCTTTGTCACAACGGAAAGGTAGTATGAAAAGAGGGCTGGCAGGGGTAGCGATGCAAAAAGGGGAAAATGTAAGGGAGCCAACAGCACTTTTTTTTATTGGGCTGCCAGGGGTAGCGACATAATAAAAAAAAAAAAAAGGGAGCCAACAGCACCCGGGTTTCCCAGGCGGTCACCCCTCCAAGTACTAACCGGGCCCAATGATGCTTAACTTCGGTGATCGGACGAGAACCGGTGCAATCATCATGGTATGGCCGTTGGCAATCATGTAATGTAGGAGCACGGCAGAATTCGCGTTCGGCTTCTCTCCCAATACACAAAATGTTAGTTTTCCGCCGCATTTGACGAAAGCACTTCCTTCCGCAACAGCCAGCTCCTCGAGGACGGCGCGGGGGGCGCGCCCGGCGTCCCAGCGGAGCGACGGCCGAATTAGCGGGCGCACCGCCGCGTGTGTGAGACGCACTGCTGCTCGTTGCACGTCCTGTCATTCGCTGGGCGCGTGCAGCCTTCGACACTAGCGGAGGACGCATCTTGTCCCTGGTGTCCAGCGGAGGGCCTGTGCGGGGTGTGGCAGTGTCGTGCTGGAGGGCGCCACTGGTAGCGATGTGGGCTTCCTCGCCCCGCCTCACACCAGGTGTCTGCGTAGTTCGCAGTGCGTTCGCACCATTCCTATCCCTGTCCCCGTCCCGACTTGTCCCGACTTTGCTCGACTGCCGCTCGCTGCCGCTCGGGTCGTGGCCCATATGACAGTACAAGCACGACAAACATCTGCGAGACGGCCGTGGGCCTAACGGGCGTGTCCGAGACGCCGTTTGCGGCGGGTAGGGCAGCGCCGTGTCGTGGAAAGGTGCGAAAACAGGGACGCAGGACACAGGAGGGTCGCCAAAGCATCCATCTCTTCTAGCGACGAAAGAGAAATTTTTGTTTACAAATCTGCAGCCGTACAATGCAACAAAACAATAAGCCCTGACGTATTTCAGAACGTATCTGTCGGTTCGTACTGTTTTGTTATCTCCAGAGACTCTTTGGAAATCTTCCTTGGCACATTCTTCTTCGAGCTGAGGCCATTAATATCGTATCTTACGTTTATTACAGTCGTTTATTTTCAATTTTTTTTTTTTTTGTTGTTGGAACTTTGCACTGCTACGAAACAGTAGGAGGCCCTGGCTTATTTCAGATCACATCTGTCAATTCGTAGTGTTTCGTTATTGTCAAGGATTTCTTGGCACGTTTAAATTGCTGAAGGAAGCATCTTTGTCACAACGGAAAGGTAGTATGAAAAGAGGGCTGGCAGGGGTAGCGATGCAAAAAGGGGAAAATGTAAGGGAGCCAACAGCACTTTTTTTTATTGGGCTGCCAGGGGTAGCGACATAATAACAAAAAAAAAAGGGAGCCAACAGCACCCGGGTTTCCCAGGCGGTCACCCCTCCAAGTACTAACCGGGCCCAATGATGCTTAACTTCGGTGATCGGACGAGAACCGGTGCAATCATCATGGTATGGCCGTTGGCAATCATGTAATGTAGGAGCACGGCAGAATTCGCGTTCGGCTTCTCTCCCAATACACAAAATGTTAGTTTTCCGCCGCATTTGACGAAAGCACTTCCTTCCGCAACAGCCAGCTCCTCGAGGACGGCGCGGGGGGCGCGCCCGGCGTCCCAGCGGAGCGACGGCCGAATTAGCGGGCGCACCGCCGCGTGTGTGAGACGCACTGCTGCTCGTTGCACGTCCTGTCATTCGCTGGGCGCGTGCAGCCTTCGACACTAGCGGAGGACGCATCTTGTCCCTGGTGTCCAGCGGAGGGCCTGTGCGGGGTGTGGCAGTGTCGTGCTGGAGGGCGCCACTGGTAGCGATGTGGGCTTCCTCGCCCCGCCTCACACCAGGTGTCTGCGTAGTTCGCAGTGCGTTCGCACCATTCCTATCCCTGTCCCCGTCCCGACTTGTCCCGACTTTGCTCGACTGCCGCTCGCTGCCGCTCGGGTCGTGGCCCATATGACAGTACAAGCACGACAAACATCTGCGAGACGGCCGTGGGCCTAACGGGCGTGTCCGAGACGCCGTTTGCGGCGGGTAGGGCAGCGCCGTGCCGTGGAAAGGTGCGAAAACAGGGACGCAGGACACAGGAGGGTCGCCAAAGCATCCATCTCTTCTAGCGACGAAAGAGAAATTTTTGTTTACAAATCTGCAGCCGTACAATGCAACAAAACAATAAGCCCTGACGTATTTCAGAACGTATCTGTCGGTTCGTACTGTTTTGTTATCTCCAGAGACTCTTTGGAAATCTTCCTTGGCACATTCTTCTTCGAGCTGAGGCCATTAATATCGTATCTTACGTTTATTACAGTCGTTTATTTTCAATTTTTTTTTTTTTTTGTTGTTGGAACTTTGCACTGCTACGAAACAGTAGGAGGCCCTGGCTTATTTCAGATCACATCTGTCAATTCGTAGTGTTTCGTTATTGTCAAGGATTTCTTGGCACGTTTAAATTGCTGAAGGAAGCATCTTTGTCACAACGGAAAGGTAGTATGAAAAGAGGGCTGGCAGGGGTAGCGATGCAAAAAGGGGAAAATGTAAGGGAGCCAACAGCACTTTTTTTTATTGGGCTGCCAGGGGTAGCGACATAATAAAAAAAAAAAAAAGGGAGCCAACAGCACCCGGGTTTCCCAGGCGGTCACCCCTCCAAGTACTAACCGGGCCCAATGATGCTTAACTTCGGTGATCGGACGAGAACCGGTGCAATCATCATGGTATGGCCGTTGGCAATCATGTAATGTAGGAGCACGGCAGAATTCGCGTTCGGCTTCTCTCCCAATACACAAAATGTTAGTTTTCCGCCGCATTTGACGAAAGCACTTCCTTCCGCAACAGCCAGCTCCTCGAGGACGGCGCGGGGGGCGCGCCCGGCGTCCCAGCGGAGCGACGGCCGAATTAGCGGGCGCACCGCCGCGTGTGTGAGACGCACTGCTGCTCGTTGCACGTCCTGTCATTCGCTGGGCGCGTGCAGCCTTCGACACTAGCGGAGGACGCATCTTGTCCCTGGTGTCCAGCGGAGGGCCTGTGCGGGGTGTGGCAGTGTCGTGCTGGAGGGCGCCACTGGTAGCGATGTGGGCTTCCTCGCCCCGCCTCACACCAGGTGTCTGCGTAGTTCGCAGTGCGTTCGCACCATTCCTATCCCTGTCCCCGTCCCGACTTGTCCCGACTTTGCTCGACTGCCGCTCGCTGCCGCTCGGGTCGTGGCCCATATGACAGTACAAGCACGACAAACATCTGCGAGACGGCCGTGGGCCTAACGGGCGTGTCCGAGACGCCGTTTGCGGCGGGTAGGGCAGCGCCGTGCCGTGGAAAGGTGCGAAAACAGGGACGCAGGACACAGGAGGGTCGCCAAAGCATCCATCTCTTCTAGCGACGAAAGAGAAATTTTTGTTTACAAATCTGCAGCCGTACAATGCAACAAAACAATAAGCCCTGACGTATTTCAGAACGTATCTGTCGGTTCGTACTGTTTTGTTATCTCCAGAGACTCTTTGGAAATCTTCCTTGGCACATTCTTCTTCGAGCTGAGGCCATTAATATCGTATCTTACGTTTATTACAGTCGTTTATTTTCAATTTTTTTTTTTTTTTGTTGTTGGAACTTTGCACTGCTACGAAACAGTAGGAGGCCCTGGCTTATTTCAGATCACATCTGTCAATTCGTAGTGTTTCGTTATTGTCAAGGATTTCTTGGCACGTTTAAATTGCTGAAGGAAGCATCTTTGTCACAACGGAAAGGTAGTATGAAAAGAGGGCTGGCAGGGGTAGCGATGCAAAAAGGGGAAAATGTAAGGGAGCCAACAGCACTTTTTTTTATTGGGCTGCCAGGGGTAGCGACATAATAAAAAAAAAAAAAAGGGAGCCAACAGCACCCGGGTTTCCCAGGCGGTCACCCCTCCAAGTACTAACCGGGCCCAATGATGCTTAACTTCGGTGATCGGACGAGAACCGGTGCAATCATCATGGTATGGCCGTTGGCAATCATGTAATGTAGGAGCACGGCAGAATTCGCGTTCGGCTTCTCTCCCAATACACAAAATGTTAGTTTTCCGCCGCATTTGACGAAAGCACTTCCTTCCGCAACAGCCAGCTCCTCGAGGACGGCGCGGGGGGCGCGCCCGGCGTCCCAGCGGAGCGACGGCCGAATTAGCGGGCGCACCGCCGCGTGTGTGAGACGCACTGCTGCTCGTTGCACGTCCTGTCATTCGCTGGGCGCGTGCAGCCTTCGACACTAGCGGAGGACGCATCTTGTCCCTGGTGTCCAGCGGAGGGCCTGTGCGGGGTGTGGCAGTGTCGTGCTGGAGGGCGCCACTGGTAGCGATGTGGGCTTCCTCGCCCCGCCTCACACCAGGTGTCTGCGTAGTTCGCAGTGCGTTCGCACCATTCCTATCCCTGTCCCCGTCCCGACTTGTCCCGACTTTGCTCGACTGCCGCTCGCTGCCGCTCGGGTCGTGGCCCATATGACAGTACAAGCACGACAAACATCTGCGAGACGGCCGTGGGCCTAACGGGCGTGTCCGAGACGCCGTTTGCGGCGGGTAGGGCAGCGCCGTGCCGTGGAAAGGTGCGAAAACAGGGACGCAGGACACAGGAGGGTCGCCAAAGCATCCATCTCTTCTAGCGACGAAAGAGAAATTTTTGTTTACAAATCTGCAGCCGTACAATGCAACAAAACAATAAGCCCTGACGTATTTCAGAACGTATCTGTCGGTTCGTACTGTTTTGTTATCTCCAGAGACTCTTTGGAAATCTTCCTTGGCACATTCTTCTTCGAGCTGAGGCCATTAATATCGTATCTTACGTTTATTACAGTCGTTTATTTTCAATTTTTTTTTTTTTTTGTTGTTGGAACTTTGCACTGCTACGAAACAGTAGGAGGCCCTGGCTTATTTCAGATCACATCTGTCAATTCGTAGTGTTTCGTTATTGTCAAGGATTTCTTGGCACGTTTAAATTGCTGAAGGAAGCATCTTTGTCACAACGGAAAGGTAGTATGAAAAGAGGGCTGGCAGGGGTAGCGATGCAAAAAGGGGAAAATGTAAGGGAGCCAACAGCACTTTTTTTTATTGGGCTGCCAGGGGTAGCGACATAATAAAAAAAAAAAAAAGGGAGCCAACAGCACCCGGGTTTCCCAGGCGGTCACCCCTCCAAGTACTAACCGGGCCCAATGATGCTTAACTTCGGTGATCGGACGAGAACCGGTGCAATCATCATGGTATGGCCGTTGGCAATCATGTAATGTAGGAGCACGGCAGAATTCGCGTTCGGCTTCTCTCCCAATACACAAAATGTTAGTTTTCCGCCGCATTTGACGAAAGCACTTCCTTCCGCAACAGCCAGCTCCTCGAGGACGGCGCGGGGGGCGCGCCCGGCGTCCCAGCGGAGCGACGGCCGAATTAGCGGGCGCACCGCCGCGTGTGTGAGACGCACTGCTGCTCGTTGCACGTCCTGTCATTCGCTGGGCGCGTGCAGCCTTCGACACTAGCGGAGGACGCATCTTGTCCCTGGTGTCCAGCGGAGGGCCTGTGCGGGGTGTGGCAGTGTCGTGCTGGAGGGCGCCACTGGTAGCGATGTGGGCTTCCTCGCCCCGCCTCACACCAGGTGTCTGCGTAGTTCGCAGTGCGTTCGCACCATTCCTATCCCTGTCCCCGTCCCGACTTGTCCCGACTTTGCTCGACTGCCGCTCGCTGCCGCTCGGGTCGTGGCCCATATGACAGTACAAGCACGACAAACATCTGCGAGACGGCCGTGGGCCTAACGGGCGTGTCCGAGACGCCGTTTGCGGCGGGTAGGGCAGCGCCGTGCCGTGGAAAGGTGCGAAAACAGGGACGCAGGACACAGGAGGGTCGCCAAAGCATCCATCTCTTCTAGCGACGAAAGAGAAATTTTTGTTTACAAATCTGCAGCCGTACAATGCAACAAAACAATAAGCCCTGACGTATTTCAGAACGTATCTGTCGGTTCGTACTGTTTTGTTATCTCCAGAGACTCTTTGGAAATCTTCCTTGGCACATTCTTCTTCGAGCTGAGGCCATTAATATCGTATCTTACGTTTATTACAGTCGTTTATTTTCAATTTTTTTTTTTTTTTGTTGTTGGAACTTTGCACTGCTACGAAACAGTAGGAGGCCCTGGCTTATTTCAGATCACATCTGTCAATTCGTAGTGTTTCGTTATTGTCAAGGATTTCTTGGCACGTTTAAATTGCTGAAGGAAGCATCTTTGTCACAACGGAAAGGTAGTATGAAAAGAGGGCTGGCAGGGGTAGCGATGCAAAAAGGGGAAAATGTAAGGGAGCCAACAGCACTTTTTTTTATTGGGCTGCCAGGGGTAGCGACATAATAAAAAAAAAAAAAAAGGGAGCCAACAGCACCCGGGTTTCCCAGGCGGTCACCCCTCCAAGTACTAACCGGGCCCAATGATGCTTAACTTCGGTGATCGGACGAGAACCGGTGCAATCATCATGGTATGGCCGTTGGCAATCATGTAATGTAGGAGCACGGCAGAATTCGCGTTCGGCTTCTCTCCCAATACACAAAATGTTAGTTTTCCGCCGCATTTGACGAAAGCACTTCCTTCCGCAACAGCCAGCTCCTCGAGGACGGCGCGGGGGGCGCGCCCGGCGTCCCAGCGGAGCGACGGCCGAATTAGCGGGCGCACCGCCGCGTGTGTGAGACGCACTGCTGCTCGTTGCACGTCCTGTCATTCGCTGGGCGCGTGCAGCCTTCGACACTAGCGGAGGACGCATCTTGTCCCTGGTGTCCAGCGGAGGGCCTGTGCGGGGTGTGGCAGTGTCGTGCTGGAGGGCGCCACTGGTAGCGATGTGGGCTTCCTCGCCCCGCCTCACACCAGGTGTCTGCGTAGTTCGCAGTGCGTTCGCACCATTCCTATCCCTGTCCCCGTCCCGACTTGTCCCGACTTTGCTCGACTGCCGCTCGCTGCCGCTCGGGTCGTGGCCCATATGACAGTACAAGCACGACAAACATCTGCGAGACGGCCGTGGGCCTAACGGGCGTGTCCGAGACGCCGTTTGCGGCGGGTAGGGCAGCGCCGTGCCGTGGAAAGGTGCGAAAACAGGGACGCAGGACACAGGAGGGTCGCCAAAGCATCCATCTCTTCTAGCGACGAAAGAGAAATTTTTGTTTACAAATCTGCAGCCGTACAATGCAACAAAACAATAAGCCCTGACGTATTTCAGAACGTATCTGTCGGTTCGTACTGTTTTGTTATCTCCAGAGACTCTTTGGAAATCTTCCTTGGCACATTCTTCTTCGAGCTGAGGCCATTAATATCGTATCTTACGTTTATTACAGTCGTTTATTTTCAATTTTTTTTTTTTTTTGTTGTTGGAACTTTGCACTGCTACGAAACAGTAGGAGGCCCTGGCTTATTTCAGATCACATCTGTCAATTCGTAGTGTTTCGTTATTGTCAAGGATTTCTTGGCACGTTTAAATTGCTGAAGGAAGCATCTTTGTCACAACGGAAAGGTAGTATGAAAAGAGGGCTGGCAGGGGTAGCGATGCAAAAAGGGGAAAATGTAAGGGAGCCAACAGCACTTTTTTTTATTGGGCTGCCAGGGGTAGCGACATAATAAAAAAAAAAAAAAGGGAGCCAACAGCACCCGGGTTTCCCAGGCGGTCACCCCTCCAAGTACTAACCGGGCCCAATGATGCTTAACTTCGGTGATCGGACGAGAACCGGTGCAATCATCATGGTATGGCCGTTGGCAATCATGTAATGTAGGAGCACGGCAGAATTCGCGTTCGGCTTCTCTCCCAATACACAAAATGTTAGTTTTCCGCCGCATTTGACGAAAGCACTTCCTTCCGCAACAGCCAGCTCCTCGAGGACGGCGCGGGGGGCGCGCCCGGCGTCCCAGCGGAGCGACGGCCGAATTAGCGGGCGCACCGCCGCGTGTGTGAGACGCACTGCTGCTCGTTGCACGTCCTGTCATTCGCTGGGCGCGTGCAGCCTTCGACACTAGCGGAGGACGCATCTTGTCCCTGGTGTCCAGCGGAGGGCCTGTGCGGGGTGTGGCAGTGTCGTGCTGGAGGGCGCCACTGGTAGCGATGTGGGCTTCCTCGCCCCGCCTCACACCAGGTGTCTGCGTAGTTCGCAGTGCGTTCGCACCATTCCTATCCCTGTCCCCGTCCCGACTTGTCCCGACTTTGCTCGACTGCCGCTCGCTGCCGCTCGGGTCGTGGCCCATATGACAGTACAAGCACGACAAACATCTGCGAGACGGCCGTGGGCCTAACGGGCGTGTCCGAGACGCCGTTTGCGGCGGGTAGGGCAGCGCCGTGCCGTGGAAAGGTGCGAAAACAGGGACGCAGGACACAGGAGGGTCGCCAAAGCATCCATCTCTTCTAGCGACGAAAGAGAAATTTTTGTTTACAAATCTGCAGCCGTACAATGCAACAAAACAATAAGCCCTGACGTATTTCAGAACGTATCTGTCGGTTCGTACTGTTTTGTTATCTCCAGAGACTCTTTGGAAATCTTCCTTGGCACATTCTTCTTCGAGCTGAGGCCATTAATATCGTATCTTACGTTTATTACAGTCGTTTATTTTCAATTTTTTTTTTTTTTGTTGTTGGAACTTTGCACTGCTACGAAACAGTAGGAGGCCCTGGCTTATTTCAGATCACATCTGTCAATTCGTAGTGTTTCGTTATTGTCAAGGATTTCTTGGCACGTTTAAATTGCTGAAGGAAGCATCTTTGTCACAACGGAAAGGTAGTATGAAAAGAGGGCTGGCAGGGGTAGCGATGCAAAAAGGGGAAAATGTAAGGGAGCCAACAGCACTTTTTTTTATTGGGCTGCCAGGGGTAGCGACATAATAACAAAAAAAAAAGGGAGCCAACAGCACCCGGGTTTCCCAGGCGGTCACCCCTCCAAGTACTAACCGGGCCCAATGATGCTTAACTTCGGTGATCGGACGAGAACCGGTGCAATCATCATGGTATGGCCGTTGGCAATCATGTAATGTAGGAGCACGGCAGAATTCGCGTTCGGCTTCTCTCCCAATACACAAAATGTTAGTTTTCCGCCGCATTTGACGAAAGCACTTCCTTCCGCAACAGCCAGCTCCTCGAGGACGGCGCGGGGGGCGCGCCCGGCGTCCCAGCGGAGCGACGGCCGAATTAGCGGGCGCACCGCCGCGTGTGTGAGACGCACTGCTGCTCGTTGCACGTCCTGTCATTCGCTGGGCGCGTGCAGCCTTCGACACTAGCGGAGGACGCATCTTGTCCCTGGTGTCCAGCGGAGGGCCTGTGCGGGGTGTGGCAGTGTCGTGCTGGAGGGCGCCACTGGTAGCGATGTGGGCTTCCTCGCCCCGCCTCACACCAGGTGTCTGCGTAGTTCGCAGTGCGTTCGCACCATTCCTATCCCTGTCCCCGTCCCGACTTGTCCCGACTTTGCTCGACTGCCGCTCGCTGCCGCTCGGGTCGTGGCCCATATGACAGTACAAGCACGACAAACATCTGCGAGACGGCCGTGGGCCTAACGGGCGTGTCCGAGACGCCGTTTGCGGCGGGTAGGGCAGCGCCGTGCCGTGGAAAGGTGCGAAAACAGGGACGCAGGACACAGGAGGGTCGCCAAAGCATCCATCTCTTCTAGCGACGAAAGAGAAATTTTTGTTTACAAATCTGCAGCCGTACAATGCAACAAAACAATAAGCCCTGACGTATTTCAGAACGTATCTGTCGGTTCGTACTGTTTTGTTATCTCCAGAGACTCTTTGGAAATCTTCCTTGGCACATTCTTCTTCGAGCTGAGGCCATTAATATCGTATCTTACGTTTATTACAGTCGTTTATTTTCAATTTTTTTTTTTTTTGTTGTTGGAACTTTGCACTGCTACGAAACAGTAGGAGGCCCTGGCTTATTTCAGATCACATCTGTCAATTCGTAGTGTTTCGTTATTGTCAAGGATTTCTTGGCACGTTTAAATTGCTGAAGGAAGCATCTTTGTCACAACGGAAAGGTAGTATGAAAAGAGGGCTGGCAGGGGTAGCGATGCAAAAAGGGGAAAATGTAAGGGAGCCAACAGCACTTTTTTTTATTGGGCTGCCAGGGGTAGCGACATAATAACAAAAAAAAAAGGGAGCCAACAGCACCCGGGTTTCCCAGGCGGTCACCCCTCCAAGTACTAACCGGGCCCAATGATGCTTAACTTCGGTGATCGGACGAGAACCGGTGCAATCATCATGGTATGGCCGTTGGCAATCATGTAATGTAGGAGCACGGCAGAATTCGCGTTCGGCTTCTCTCCCAATACACAAAATGTTAGTTTTCCGCCGCATTTGACGAAAGCACTTCCTTCCGCAACAGCCAGCTCCTCGAGGACGGCGCGGGGGGCGCGCCCGGCGTCCCAGCGGAGCGACGGCCGAATTAGCGGGCGCACCGCCGCGTGTGTGAGACGCACTGCTGCTCGTTGCACGTCCTGTCATTCGCTGGGCGCGTGCAGCCTTCGACACTAGCGGAGGACGCATCTTGTCCCTGGTGTCCAGCGGAGGGCCTGTGCGGGGTGTGGCAGTGTCGTGCTGGAGGGCGCCACTGGTAGCGATGTGGGCTTCCTCGCCCCGCCTCACACCAGGTGTCTGCGTAGTTCGCAGTGCGTTCGCACCATTCCTATCCCTGTCCCCGTCCCGACTTGTCCCGACTTTGCTCGACTGCCGCTCGCTGCCGCTCGGGTCGTGGCCCATATGACAGTACAAGCACGACAAACATCTGCGAGACGGCCGTGGGCCTAACGGGCGTGTCCGAGACGCCGTTTGCGGCGGGTAGGGCAGCGCCGTGCCGTGGAAAGGTGCGAAAACAGGGACGCAGGACACAGGAGGGTCGCCAAAGCATCCATCTCTTCTAGCGACGAAAGAGAAATTTTTGTTTACAAATCTGCAGCCGTACAATGCAACAAAACAATAAGCCCTGACGTATTTCAGAACGTATCTGTCGGTTCGTACTGTTTTGTTATCTCCAGAGACTCTTTGGAAATCTTCCTTGGCACATTCTTCTTCGAGCTGAGGCCATTAATATCGTATCTTACGTTTATTACAGTCGTTTATTTTCAATTTTTTTTTTTTTTTTGTTGTTGGAACTTTGCACTGCTACGAAACAGTAGGAGGCCCTGGCTTATTTCAGATCACATCTGTCAATTCGTAGTGTTTCGTTATTGTCAAGGATTTCTTGGCACGTTTAAATTGCTGAAGGAAGCATCTTTGTCACAACGGAAAGGTAGTATGAAAAGAGGGCTGGCAGGGGTAGCGATGCAAAAAGGGGAAAATGTAAGGGAGCCAACAGCACTTTTTTTTATTGGGCTGCCAGGGGTAGCGACATAATAACAAAAAAAAAAGGGAGCCAACAGCACCCGGGTTTCCCAGGCGGTCACCCCTCCAAGTACTAACCGGGCCCAATGATGCTTAACTTCGGTGATCGGACGAGAACCGGTGCAATCATCATGGTATGGCCGTTGGCAATCATGTAATGTAGGAGCACGGCAGAATTCGCGTTCGGCTTCTCTCCCAATACACAAAATGTTAGTTTTCCGCCGCATTTGACGAAAGCACTTCCTTCCGCAACAGCCAGCTCCTCGAGGACGGCGCGGGGGGCGCGCCCGGCGTCCCAGCGGAGCGACGGCCGAATTAGCGGGCGCACCGCCGCGTGTGTGAGACGCACTGCTGCTCGTTGCACGTCCTGTCATTCGCTGGGCGCGTGCAGCCTTCGACACTAGCGGAGGACGCATCTTGTCCCTGGTGTCCAGCGGAGGGCCTGTGCGGGGTGTGGCAGTGTCGTGCTGGAGGGCGCCACTGGTAGCGATGTGGGCTTCCTCGCCCCGCCTCACACCAGGTGTCTGCGTAGTTCGCAGTGCGTTCGCACCATTCCTATCCCTGTCCCCGTCCCGACTTGTCCCGACTTTGCTCGACTGCCGCTCGCTGCCGCTCGGGTCGTGGCCCATATGACAGTACAAGCACGACAAACATCTGCGAGACGGCCGTGGGCCTAACGGGCGTGTCCGAGACGCCGTTTGCGGCGGGTAGGGCAGCGCCGTGCCGTGGAAAGGTGCGAAAACAGGGACGCAGGACACAGGAGGGTCGCCAAAGCATCCATCTCTTCTAGCGACGAAAGAGAAATTTTTGTTTACAAATCTGCAGCCGTACAATGCAACAAAACAATAAGCCCTGACGTATTTCAGAACGTATCTGTCGGTTCGTACTGTTTTGTTATCTCCAGAGACTCTTTGGAAATC
This sequence comes from Schistocerca americana, assembly GCF_021461395.2. NCBI lineage: Eukaryota > Metazoa > Arthropoda > Insecta > Orthoptera > Acrididae > Schistocerca > Schistocerca americana. The sequence continues at coordinate 28,039 of NW_025726581.1, read as the reverse complement.
TTCCTTGGCACATTCTTCTTCGAGCTGAGGCCATTAATATCGTATCTTACGTTTATTACAGTCGTTTATTTTCAATTTTTTTTTTTTTTTTGTTGTTGGAACTTTGCACTGCTACGAAACAGTAGGAGGCCCTGGCTTATTTCAGATCACATCTGTCAATTCGTAGTGTTTCGTTATTGTCAAGGATTTCTTGGCACGTTTAAATTGCTGAAGGAAGCATCTTTGTCACAACGGAAAGGTAGTATGAAAAGAGGGCTGGCAGGGGTAGCGATGCAAAAAGGGGAAAATGTAAGGGAGCCAACAGCACTTTTTTTTATTGGGCTGCCAGGGGTAGCGACATAATAACAAAAAAAAAAGGGAGCCAACAGCACCCGGGTTTCCCAGGCGGTCACCCCTCCAAGTACTAACCGGGCCCAATGATGCTTAACTTCGGTGATCGGACGAGAACCGGTGCAATCATCATGGTATGGCCGTTGGCAATCATGTAATGTAGGAGCACGGCAGAATTCGCGTTCGGCTTCTCTCCCAATACACAAAATGTTAGTTTTCCGCCGCATTTGACGAAAGCACTTCCTTCCGCAACAGCCAGCTCCTCGAGGACGGCGCGGGGGGCGCGCCCGGCGTCCCAGCGGAGCGACGGCCGAATTAGCGGGCGCACCGCCGCGTGTGTGAGACGCACTGCTGCTCGTTGCACGTCCTGTCATTCGCTGGGCGCGTGCAGCCTTCGACACTAGCGGAGGACGCATCTTGTCCCTGGTGTCCAGCGGAGGGCCTGTGCGGGGTGTGGCAGTGTCGTGCTGGAGGGCGCCACTGGTAGCGATGTGGGCTTCCTCGCCCCGCCTCACACCAGGTGTCTGCGTAGTTCGCAGTGCGTTCGCACCATTCCTATCCCTGTCCCCGTCCCGACTTGTCCCGACTTTGCTCGACTGCCGCTCGCTGCCGCTCGGGTCGTGGCCCATATGACAGTACAAGCACGACAAACATCTGCGAGACGGCCGTGGGCCTAACGGGCGTGTCCGAGACGCCGTTTGCGGCGGGTAGGGCAGCGCCGTGCCGTGGAAAGGTGCGAAAACAGGGACGCAGGACACAGGAGGGTCGCCAAAGCATCCATCTCTTCTAGCGACGAAAGAGAAATTTTTGTTTACAAATCTGCAGCCGTACAATGCAACAAAACAATAAGCCCTGACGTATTTCAGAACGTATCTGTCGGTTCGTACTGTTTTGTTATCTCCAGAGACTCTTTGGAAATCTTCCTTGGCACATTCTTCTTCGAGCTGAGGCCATTAATATCGTATCTTACGTTTATTACAGTCGTTTATTTTCAATTTTTTTTTTTTTTGTTGTTGGAACTTTGCACTGCTACGAAACAGTAGGAGGCCCTGGCTTATTTCAGATCACATCTGTCAATTCGTAGTGTTTCGTTATTGTCAAGGATTTCTTGGCACGTTTAAATTGCTGAAGGAAGCATCTTTGTCACAACGGAAAGGTAGTATGAAAAGAGGGCTGGCAGGGGTAGCGATGCAAAAAGGGGAAAATGTAAGGGAGCCAACAGCACTTTTTTTTATTGGGCTGCCAGGGGTAGCGACATAATAACAAAAAAAAAAGGGAGCCAACAGCACCCGGGTTTCCCAGGCGGTCACCCCTCCAAGTACTAACCGGGCCCAATGATGCTTAACTTCGGTGATCGGACGAGAACCGGTGCAATCATCATGGTATGGCCGTTGGCAATCATGTAATGTAGGAGCACGGCAGAATTCGCGTTCGGCTTCTCTCCCAATACACAAAATGTTAGTTTTCCGCCGCATTTGACGAAAGCACTTCCTTCCGCAACAGCCAGCTCCTCGAGGACGGCGCGGGGGGCGCGCCCGGCGTCCCAGCGGAGCGACGGCCGAATTAGCGGGCGCACCGCCGCGTGTGTGAGACGCACTGCTGCTCGTTGCACGTCCTGTCATTCGCTGGGCGCGTGCAGCCTTCGACACTAGCGGAGGACGCATCTTGTCCCTGGTGTCCAGCGGAGGGCCTGTGCGGGGTGTGGCAGTGTCGTGCTGGAGGGCGCCACTGGTAGCGATGTGGGCTTCCTCGCCCCGCCTCACACCAGGTGTCTGCGTAGTTCGCAGTGCGTTCGCACCATTCCTATCCCTGTCCCCGTCCCGACTTGTCCCGACTTTGCTCGACTGCCGCTCGCTGCCGCTCGGGTCGTGGCCCATATGACAGTACAAGCACGACAAACATCTGCGAGACGGCCGTGGGCCTAACGGGCGTGTCCGAGACGCCGTTTGCGGCGGGTAGGGCAGCGCCGTGCCGTGGAAAGGTGCGAAAACAGGGACGCAGGACACAGGAGGGTCGCCAAAGCATCCATCTCTTCTAGCGACGAAAGAGAAATTTTTGTTTACAAATCTGCAGCCGTACAATGCAACAAAACAATAAGCCCTGACGTATTTCAGAACGTATCTGTCGGTTCGTACTGTTTTGTTATCTCCAGAGACTCTTTGGAAATCTTCCTTGGCACATTCTTCTTCGAGCTGAGGCCATTAATATCGTATCTTACGTTTATTACAGTCGTTTATTTTCAATTTTTTTTTTTTTTTTGTTGTTGGAACTTTGCACTGCTACGAAACAGTAGGAGGCCCTGGCTTATTTCAGATCACATCTGTCAATTCGTAGTGTTTCGTTATTGTCAAGGATTTCTTGGCACGTTTAAATTGCTGAAGGAAGCATCTTTGTCACAACGGAAAGGTAGTATGAAAAGAGGGCTGGCAGGGGTAGCGATGCAAAAAGGGGAAAATGTAAGGGAGCCAACAGCACTTTTTTTTATTGGGCTGCCAGGGGTAGCGACATAATAACAAAAAAAAAAGGGAGCCAACAGCACCCGGGTTTCCCAGGCGGTCACCCCTCCAAGTACTAACCGGGCCCAATGATGCTTAACTTCGGTGATCGGACGAGAACCGGTGCAATCATCATGGTATGGCCGTTGGCAATCATGTAATGTAGGAGCACGGCAGAATTCGCGTTCGGCTTCTCTCCCAATACACAAAATGTTAGTTTTCCGCCGCATTTGACGAAAGCACTTCCTTCCGCAACAGCCAGCTCCTCGAGGACGGCGCGGGGGGCGCGCCCGGCGTCCCAGCGGAGCGACGGCCGAATTAGCGGGCGCACCGCCGCGTGTGTGAGACGCACTGCTGCTCGTTGCACGTCCTGTCATTCGCTGGGCGCGTGCAGCCTTCGACACTAGCGGAGGACGCATCTTGTCCCTGGTGTCCAGCGGAGGGCCTGTGCGGGGTGTGGCAGTGTCGTGCTGGAGGGCGCCACTGGTAGCGATGTGGGCTTCCTCGCCCCGCCTCACACCAGGTGTCTGCGTAGTTCGCAGTGCGTTCGCACCATTCCTATCCCTGTCCCCGTCCCGACTTGTCCCGACTTTGCTCGACTGCCGCTCGCTGCCGCTCGGGTCGTGGCCCATATGACAGTACAAGCACGACAAACATCTGCGAGACGGCCGTGGGCCTAACGGGCGTGTCCGAGACGCCGTTTGCGGCGGGTAGGGCAGCGCCGTGCCGTGGAAAGGTGCGAAAACAGGGACGCAGGACACAGGAGGGTCGCCAAAGCATCCATCTCTTCTAGCGACGAAAGAGAAATTTTTGTTTACAAATCTGCAGCCGTACAATGCAACAAAACAATAAGCCCTGACGTATTTCAGAACGTATCTGTCGGTTCGTACTGTTTTGTTATCTCCAGAGACTCTTTGGAAATCTTCCTTGGCACATTCTTCTTCGAGCTGAGGCCATTAATATCGTATCTTACGTTTATTACAGTCGTTTATTTTCAATTTTTTTTTTTTTTTTGTTGTTGGAACTTTGCACTGCTACGAAACAGTAGGAGGCCCTGGCTTATTTCAGATCACATCTGTCAATTCGTAGTGTTTCGTTATTGTCAAGGATTTCTTGGCACGTTTAAATTGCTGAAGGAAGCATCTTTGTCACAACGGAAAGGTAGTATGAAAAGAGGGCTGGCAGGGGTAGCGATGCAAAAAGGGGAAAATGTAAGGGAGCCAACAGCACTTTTTTTTATTGGGCTGCCAGGGGTAGCGACATAATAACAAAAAAAAAAGGGAGCCAACAGCACCCGGGTTTCCCAGGCGGTCACCCCTCCAAGTACTAACCGGGCCCAATGATGCTTAACTTCGGTGATCGGACGAGAACCGGTGCAATCATCATGGTATGGCCGTTGGCAATCATGTAATGTAGGAGCACGGCAGAATTCGCGTTCGGCTTCTCTCCCAATACACAAAATGTTAGTTTTCCGCCGCATTTGACGAAAGCACTTCCTTCCGCAACAGCCAGCTCCTCGAGGACGGCGCGGGGGGCGCGCCCGGCGTCCCAGCGGAGCGACGGCCGAATTAGCGGGCGCACCGCCGCGTGTGTGAGACGCACTGCTGCTCGTTGCACGTCCTGTCATTCGCTGGGCGCGTGCAGCCTTCGACACTAGCGGAGGACGCATCTTGTCCCTGGTGTCCAGCGGAGGGCCTGTGCGGGGTGTGGCAGTGTCGTGCTGGAGGGCGCCACTGGTAGCGATGTGGGCTTCCTCGCCCCGCCTCACACCAGGTGTCTGCGTAGTTCGCAGTGCGTTCGCACCATTCCTATCCCTGTCCCCGTCCCGACTTGTCCCGACTTTGCTCGACTGCCGCTCGCTGCCGCTCGGGTCGTGGCCCATATGACAGTACAAGCACGACAAACATCTGCGAGACGGCCGTGGGCCTAACGGGCGTGTCCGAGACGCCGTTTGCGGCGGGTAGGGCAGCGCCGTGCCGTGGAAAGGTGCGAAAACAGGGACGCAGGACACAGGAGGGTCGCCAAAGCATCCATCTCTTCTAGCGACGAAAGAGAAATTTTTGTTTACAAATCTGCAGCCGTACAATGCAACAAAACAATAAGCCCTGACGTATTTCAGAACGTATCTGTCGGTTCGTACTGTTTTGTTATCTCCAGAGACTCTTTGGAAATCTTCCTTGGCACATTCTTCTTCGAGCTGAGGCCATTAATATCGTATCTTACGTTTATTACAGTCGTTTATTTTCAATTTTTTTTTTTTTTGTTGTTGGAACTTTGCACTGCTACGAAACAGTAGGAGGCCCTGGCTTATTTCAGATCACATCTGTCAATTCGTAGTGTTTCGTTATTGTCAAGGATTTCTTGGCACGTTTAAATTGCTGAAGGAAGCATCTTTGTCACAACGGAAAGGTAGTATGAAAAGAGGGCTGGCAGGGGTAGCGATGCAAAAAGGGGAAAATGTAAGGGAGCCAACAGCACTTTTTTTTATTGGGCTGCCAGGGGTAGCGACATAATAACAAAAAAAAAAAGGGAGCCAACAGCACCCGGGTTTCCCAGGCGGTCACCCCTCCAAGTACTAACCGGGCCCAATGATGCTTAACTTCGGTGATCGGACGAGAACCGGTGCAATCATCATGGTATGGCCGTTGGCAATCATGTAATGTAGGAGCACGGCAGAATTCGCGTTCGGCTTCTCTCCCAATACACAAAATGTTAGTTTTCCGCCGCATTTGACGAAAGCACTTCCTTCCGCAACAGCCAGCTCCTCGAGGACGGCGCGGGGGGCGCGCCCGGCGTCCCAGCGGAGCGACGGCCGAATTAGCGGGCGCACCGCCGCGTGTGTGAGACGCACTGCTGCTCGTTGCACGTCCTGTCATTCGCTGGGCGCGTGCAGCCTTCGACACTAGCGGAGGACGCATCTTGTCCCTGGTGTCCAGCGGAGGGCCTGTGCGGGGTGTGGCAGTGTCGTGCTGGAGGGCGCCACTGGTAGCGATGTGGGCTTCCTCGCCCCGCCTCACACCAGGTGTCTGCGTAGTTCGCAGTGCGTTCGCACCATTCCTATCCCTGTCCCCGTCCCGACTTGTCCCGACTTTGCTCGACTGCCGCTCGCTGCCGCTCGGGTCGTGGCCCATATGACAGTACAAGCACGACAAACATCTGCGAGACGGCCGTGGGCCTAACGGGCGTGTCCGAGACGCCGTTTGCGGCGGGTAGGGCAGCGCCGTGCCGTGGAAAGGTGCGAAAACAGGGACGCAGGACACAGGAGGGTCGCCAAAGCATCCATCTCTTCTAGCGACGAAAGAGAAATTTTTGTTTACAAATCTGCAGCCGTACAATGCAACAAAACAATAAGCCCTGACGTATTTCAGAACGTATCTGTCGGTTCGTACTGTTTTGTTATCTCCAGAGACTCTTTGGAAATCTTCCTTGGCACATTCTTCTTCGAGCTGAGGCCATTAATATCGTATCTTACGTTTATTACAGTCGTTTATTTTCAATTTTTTTTTTTTTTGTTGTTGGAACTTTGCACTGCTACGAAACAGTAGGAGGCCCTGGCTTATTTCAGATCACATCTGTCAATTCGTAGTGTTTCGTTATTGTCAAGGATTTCTTGGCACGTTTAAATTGCTGAAGGAAGCATCTTTGTCACAACGGAAAGGTAGTATGAAAAGAGGGCTGGCAGGGGTAGCGATGCAAAAAGGGGAAAATGTAAGGGAGCCAACAGCACTTTTTTTTATTGGGCTGCCAGGGGTAGCGACATAATAACAAAAAAAAAAGGGAGCCAACAGCACCCGGGTTTCCCAGGCGGTCACCCCTCCAAGTACTAACCGGGCCCAATGATGCTTAACTTCGGTGATCGGACGAGAACCGGTGCAATCATCATGGTATGGCCGTTGGCAATCATGTAATGTAGGAGCACGGCAGAATTCGCGTTCGGCTTCTCTCCCAATACACAAAATGTTAGTTTTCCGCCGCATTTGACGAAAGCACTTCCTTCCGCAACAGCCAGCTCCTCGAGGACGGCGCGGGGGGCGCGCCCGGCGTCCCAGCGGAGCGACGGCCGAATTAGCGGGCGCACCGCCGCGTGTGTGAGACGCACTGCTGCTCGTTGCACGTCCTGTCATTCGCTGGGCGCGTGCAGCCTTCGACACTAGCGGAGGACGCATCTTGTCCCTGGTGTCCAGCGGAGGGCCTGTGCGGGGTGTGGCAGTGTCGTGCTGGAGGGCGCCACTGGTAGCGATGTGGGCTTCCTCGCCCCGCCTCACACCAGGTGTCTGCGTAGTTCGCAGTGCGTTCGCACCATTCCTATCCCTGTCCCCGTCCCGACTTGTCCCGACTTTGCTCGACTGCCGCTCGCTGCCGCTCGGGTCGTGGCCCATATGACAGTACAAGCACGACAAACATCTGCGAGACGGCCGTGGGCCTAACGGGCGTGTCCGAGACGCCGTTTGCGGCGGGTAGGGCAGCGCCGTGCCGTGGAAAGGTGCGAAAACAGGGACGCAGGACACAGGAGGGTCGCCAAAGCATCCATCTCTTCTAGCGACGAAAGAGAAATTTTTGTTTACAAATCTGCAGCCGTACAATGCAACAAAACAATAAGCCCTGACGTATTTCAGAACGTATCTGTCGGTTCGTACTGTTTTGTTATCTCCAGAGACTCTTTGGAAATCTTCCTTGGCACATTCTTCTTCGAGCTGAGGCCATTAATATCGTATCTTACGTTTATTACAGTCGTTTATTTTCAATTTTTTTTTTTTTTTTGTTGTTGGAACTTTGCACTGCTACGAAACAGTAGGAGGCCCTGGCTTATTTCAGATCACATCTGTCAATTCGTAGTGTTTCGTTATTGTCAAGGATTTCTTGGCACGTTTAAATTGCTGAAGGAAGCATCTTTGTCACAACGGAAAGGTAGTATGAAAAGAGGGCTGGCAGGGGTAGCGATGCAAAAAGGGGAAAATGTAAGGGAGCCAACAGCACTTTTTTTTATTGGGCTGCCAGGGGTAGCGACATAATAACAAAAAAAAAAGGGAGCCAACAGCACCCGGGTTTCCCAGGCGGTCACCCCTCCAAGTACTAACCGGGCCCAATGATGCTTAACTTCGGTGATCGGACGAGAACCGGTGCAATCATCATGGTATGGCCGTTGGCAATCATGTAATGTAGGAGCACGGCAGAATTCGCGTTCGGCTTCTCTCCCAATACACAAAATGTTAGTTTTCCGCCGCATTTGACGAAAGCACTTCCTTCCGCAACAGCCAGCTCCTCGAGGACGGCGCGGGGGGCGCGCCCGGCGTCCCAGCGGAGCGACGGCCGAATTAGCGGGCGCACCGCCGCGTGTGTGAGACGCACTGCTGCTCGTTGCACGTCCTGTCATTCGCTGGGCGCGTGCAGCCTTCGACACTAGCGGAGGACGCATCTTGTCCCTGGTGTCCAGCGGAGGGCCTGTGCGGGGTGTGGCAGTGTCGTGCTGGAGGGCGCCACTGGTAGCGATGTGGGCTTCCTCGCCCCGCCTCACACCAGGTGTCTGCGTAGTTCGCAGTGCGTTCGCACCATTCCTATCCCTGTCCCCGTCCCGACTTGTCCCGACTTTGCTCGACTGCCGCTCGCTGCCGCTCGGGTCGTGGCCCATATGACAGTACAAGCACGACAAACATCTGCGAGACGGCCGTGGGCCTAACGGGCGTGTCCGAGACGCCGTTTGCGGCGGGTAGGGCAGCGCCGTGCCGTGGAAAGGTGCGAAAACAGGGACGCAGGACACAGGAGGGTCGCCAAAGCATCCATCTCTTCTAGCGACGAAAGAGAAATTTTTGTTTACAAATCTGCAGCCGTACAATGCAACAAAACAATAAGCCCTGACGTATTTCAGAACGTATCTGTCGGTTCGTACTGTTTTGTTATCTCCAGAGACTCTTTGGAAATCTTCCTTGGCACATTCTTCTTCGAGCTGAGGCCATTAATATCGTATCTTACGTTTATTACAGTCGTTTATTTTCAATTTTTTTTTTTTTTGTTGTTGGAACTTTGCACTGCTACGAAACAGTAGGAGGCCCTGGCTTATTTCAGATCACATCTGTCAATTCGTAGTGTTTCGTTATTGTCAAGGATTTCTTGGCACGTTTAAATTGCTGAAGGAAGCATCTTTGTCACAACGGAAAGGTAGTATGAAAAGAGGGCTGGCAGGGGTAGCGATGCAAAAAGGGGAAAATGTAAGGGAGCCAACAGCACTTTTTTTTATTGGGCTGCCAGGGGTAGCGACATAATAACAAAAAAAAAAAGGGAGCCAACAGCACCCGGGTTTCCCAGGCGGTCACCCCTCCAAGTACTAACCGGGCCCAATGATGCTTAACTTCGGTGATCGGACGAGAACCGGTGCAATCATCATGGTATGGCCGTTGGCAATCATGTAATGTAGGAGCACGGCAGAATTCGCGTTCGGCTTCTCTCCCAATACACAAAATGTTAGTTTTCCGCCGCATTTGACGAAAGCACTTCCTTCCGCAACAGCCAGCTCCTCGAGGACGGCGCGGGGGGCGCGCCCGGCGTCCCAGCGGAGCGACGGCCGAATTAGCGGGCGCACCGCCGCGTGTGTGAGACGCACTGCTGCTCGTTGCACGTCCTGTCATTCGCTGGGCGCGTGCAGCCTTCGACACTAGCGGAGGACGCATCTTGTCCCTGGTGTCCAGCGGAGGGCCTGTGCGGGGTGTGGCAGTGTCGTGCTGGAGGGCGCCACTGGTAGCGATGTGGGCTTCCTCGCCCCGCCTCACACCAGGTGTCTGCGTAGTTCGCAGTGCGTTCGCACCATTCCTATCCCTGTCCCCGTCCCGACTTGTCCCGACTTTGCTCGACTGCCGCTCGCTGCCGCTCGGGTCGTGGCCCATATGACAGTACAAGCACGACAAACATCTGCGAGACGGCCGTGGGCCTAACGGGCGTGTCCGAGACGCCGTTTGCGGCGGGTAGGGCAGCGCCGTGCCGTGGAAAGGTGCGAAAACAGGGACGCAGGACACAGGAGGGTCGCCAAAGCATCCATCTCTTCTAGCGACGAAAGAGAAATTTTTGTTTACAAATCTGCAGCCGTACAATGCAACAAAACAATAAGCCCTGACGTATTTCAGAACGTATCTGTCGGTTCGTACTGTTTTGTTATCTCCAGAGACTCTTTGGAAATCTTCCTTGGCACATTCTTCTTCGAGCTGAGGCCATTAATATCGTATCTTACGTTTATTACAGTCGTTTATTTTCAATTTTTTTTTTTTTTGTTGTTGGAACTTTGCACTGCTACGAAACAGTAGGAGGCCCTGGCTTATTTCAGATCACATCTGTCAATTCGTAGTGTTTCGTTATTGTCAAGGATTTCTTGGCACGTTTAAATTGCTGAAGGAAGCATCTTTGTCACAACGGAAAGGTAGTATGAAAAGAGGGCTGGCAGGGGTAGCGATGCAAAAAGGGGAAAATGTAAGGGAGCCAACAGCACTTTTTTTTATTGGGCTGCCAGGGGTAGCGACATAATAACAAAAAAAAAAAGGGAGCCAACAGCACCCGGGTTTCCCAGGCGGTCACCCCTCCAAGTACTAACCGGGCCCAATGATGCTTAACTTCGGTGATCGGACGAGAACCGGTGCAATCATCATGGTATGGCCGTTGGCAATCATGTAATGTAGGAGCACGGCAGAATTCGCGTTCGGCTTCTCTCCCAATACACAAAATGTTAGTTTTCCGCCGCATTTGACGAAAGCACTTCCTTCCGCAACAGCCAGCTCCTCGAGGACGGCGCGGGGGGCGCGCCCGGCGTCCCAGCGGAGCGACGGCCGAATTAGCGGGCGCACCGCCGCGTGTGTGAGACGCACTGCTGCTCGTTGCACGTCCTGTCATTCGCTGGGCGCGTGCAGCCTTCGACACTAGCGGAGGACGCATCTTGTCCCTGGTGTCCAGCGGAGGGCCTGTGCGGGGTGTGGCAGTGTCGTGCTGGAGGGCGCCACTGGTAGCGATGTGGGCTTCCTCGCCCCGCCTCACACCAGGTGTCTGCGTAGTTCGCAGTGCGTTCGCACCATTCCTATCCCTGTCCCCGTCCCGACTTGTCCCGACTTTGCTCGACTGCCGCTCGCTGCCGCTCGGGTCGTGGCCCATATGACAGTACAAGCACGACAAACATCTGCGAGACGGCCGTGGGCCTAACGGGCGTGTCCGAGACGCCGTTTGCGGCGGGTAGGGCAGCGCCGTGCCGTGGAAAGGTGCGAAAACAGGGACGCAGGACACAGGAGGGTCGCCAAAGCATCCATCTCTTCTAGCGACGAAAGAGAAATTTTTGTTTACAAATCTGCAGCCGTACAATGCAACAAAACAATAAGCCCTGACGTATTTCAGAACGTATCTGTCGGTTCGTACTGTTTTGTTATCTCCAGAGACTCTTTGGAAATCTTCCTTGGCACATTCTTCTTCGAGCTGAGGCCATTAATATCGTATCTTACGTTTATTACAGTCGTTTATTTTCAATTTTTTTTTTTTTTGTTGTTGGAACTTTGCACTGCTACGAAACAGTAGGAGGCCCTGGCTTATTTCAGATCACATCTGTCAATTCGTAGTGTTTCGTTATTGTCAAGGATTTCTTGGCACGTTTAAATTGCTGAAGGAAGCATCTTTGTCACAACGGAAAGGTAGTATGAAAAGAGGGCTGGCAGGGGTAGCGATGCAAAAAGGGGAAAATGTAAGGGAGCCAACAGCACTTTTTTTTATTGGGCTGCCAGGGGTAGCGACATAATAACAAAAAAAAAAGGGAGCCAACAGCACCCGGGTTTCCCAGGCGGTCACCCCTCCAAGTACTAACCGGGCCCAATGATGCTTAACTTCGGTGATCGGACGAGAACCGGTGCAATCATCATGGTATGGCCGTTGGCAATCATGTAATGTAGGAGCACGGCAGAATTCGCGTTCGGCTTCTCTCCCAATACACAAAATGTTAGTTTTCCGCCGCATTTGACGAAAGCACTTCCTTCCGCAACAGCCAGCTCCTCGAGGACGGCGCGGGGGGCGCGCCCGGCGTCCCAGCGGAGCGACGGCCGAATTAGCGGGCGCACCGCCGCGTGTGTGAGACGCACTGCTGCTCGTTGCACGTCCTGTCATTCGCTGGGCGCGTGCAGCCTTCGACACTAGCGGAGGACGCATCTTGTCCCTGGTGTCCAGCGGAGGGCCTGTGCGGGGTGTGGCAGTGTCGTGCTGGAGGGCGCCACTGGTAGCGATGTGGGCTTCCTCGCCCCGCCTCACACCAGGTGTCTGCGTAGTTCGCAGTGCGTTCGCACCATTCCTATCCCTGTCCCCGTCCCGACTTGTCCCGACTTTGCTCGACTGCCGCTCGCTGCCGCTCGGGTCGTGGCCCATATGACAGTACAAGCACGACAAACATCTGCGAGACGGCCGTGGGCCTAACGGGCGTGTCCGAGACGCCGTTTGCGGCGGGTAGGGCAGCGCCGTGCCGTGGAAAGGTGCGAAAACAGGGACGCAGGACACAGGAGGGTCGCCAAAGCATCCATCTCTTCTAGCGACGAAAGAGAAATTTTTGTTTACAAATCTGCAGCTGTACAATGCAACAAAACAATAAGCCCTGACGTATTTCAGAACGTATCTGTCGGTTCGTACTGTTTTGTTATCTCCAGAGACTCTTTGGAAATCTTCCTTGGCACATTCTTCTTCGAGCTGAGGCCATTAATATCGTATCTTACGTTTATTACAGTCGTTTATTTTCAATTTTTTTTTTTTTTTGTTGTTGGAACTTTGCACTGCTACGAAACAGTAGGAGGCCCTGGCTTATTTCAGATCACATCTGTCAATTCGTAGTGTTTCGTTATTGTCAAGGATTTCTTGGCACGTTTAAATTGCTGAAGGAAGCATCTTTGTCACAACGGAAAGGTAGTATGAAAAGAGGGCTGGCAGGGGTAGCGATGCAAAAAGGGGAAAATGTAAGGGAGCCAACAGCACTTTTTTTTATTGGGCTGCCAGGGGTAGCGACATAATAACAAAAAAAAAAGGGAGCCAACAGCACCCGGGTTTCCCAGGCGGTCACCCCTCCAAGTACTAACCGGGCCCAATGATGCTTAACTTCGGTGATCGGACGAGAACCGGTGCAATCATCATGGTATGGCCGTTGGCAATCATGTAATGTAGGAGCACGGCAGAATTCGCGTTCGGCTTCTCTCCCAATACACAAAATGTTAGTTTTCCGCCGCATTTGACGAAAGCACTTCCTTCCGCAACAGCCAGCTCCTCGAGGACGGCGCGGGGGGCGCGCCCGGCGTCCCAGCGGAGCGACGGCCGAATTAGCGGGCGCACCGCCGCGTGTGTGAGACGCACTGCTGCTCGTTGCACGTCCTGTCATTCGCTGGGCGCGTGCAGCCTTCGACACTAGCGGAGGACGCATCTTGTCCCTGGTGTCCAGCGGAGGGCCTGTGCGGGGTGTGGCAGTGTCGTGCTGGAGGGCGCCACTGGTAGCGATGTGGGCTTCCTCGCCCCGCCTCACACCAGGTGTCTGCGTAGTTCGCAGTGCGTTCGCACCATTCCTATCCCTGTCCCCGTCCCGACTTGTCCCGACTTTGCTCGACTGCCGCTCGCTGCCGCTCGGGTCGTGGCCCATATGACAGTACAAGCACGACAAACATCTGCGAGACGGCCGTGGGCCTAACGGGCGTGTCCGAGACGCCGTTTGCGGCGGGTAGGGCAGCGCCGTGCCGTGGAAAGGTGCGAAAACAGGGACGCAGGACACAGGAGGGTCGCCAAAGCATCCATCTCTTCTAGCGACGAAAGAGAAATTTTTGTTTACAAATCTGCAGCCGTACAATGCAACAAAACAATAAGCCCTGACGTATTTCAGAACGTATCTGTCGGTTCGTACTGTTTTGTTATCTCCAGAGACTCTTTGGAAATCTTCCTTGGCACATTCTTCTTCGAGCTGAGGCCATTAATATCGTATCTTACGTTTATTACAGTCGTTTATTTTCAATTTTTTTTTTTTTTGTTGTTGGAACTTTGCACTGCTACGAAACAGTAGGAGGCCCTGGCTTATTTCAGATCACATCTGTCAATTCGTAGTGTTTCGTTATTGTCAAGGATTTCTTGGCACGTTTAAATTGCTGAAGGAAGCATCTTTGTCACAACGGAAAGGTAGTATGAAAAGAGGGCTGGCAGGGGTAGCGATGCAAAAAGGGGAAAATGTAAGGGAGCCAACAGCACTTTTTTTTATTGGGCTGCCAGGGGTAGCGACATAATAACAAAAAAAAAAGGGAGCCAACAGCACCCGGGTTTCCCAGGCGGTCACCCCTCCAAGTACTAACCGGGCCCAATGATGCTTAACTTCGGTGATCGGACGAGAACCGGTGCAATCATCATGGTATGGCCGTTGGCAATCATGTAATGTAGGAGCACGGCAGAATTCGCGTTCGGCTTCTCTCCCAATACACAAAATGTTAGTTTTCCGCCGCATTTGACGAAAGCACTTCCTTCCGCAACAGCCAGCTCCTCGAGGACGGCGCGGGGGGCGCGCCCGGCGTCCCAGCGGAGCGACGGCCGAATTAGCGGGCGCACCGCCGCGTGTGTGAGACGCACTGCTGCTCGTTGCACGTCCTGTCATTCGCTGGGCGCGTGCAGCCTTCGACACTAGCGGAGGACGCATCTTGTCCCTGGTGTCCAGCGGAGGGCCTGTGCGGGGTGTGGCAGTGTCGTGCTGGAGGGCGCCACTGGTAGCGATGTGGGCTTCCTCGCCCCGCCTCACACCAGGTGTCTGCGTAGTTCGCAGTGCGTTCGCACCATTCCTATCCCTGTCCCCGTCCCGACTTGTCCCGACTTTGCTCGACTGCCGCTCGCTGCCGCTCGGGTCGTGGCCCATATGACAGTACAAGCACGACAAACATCTGCGAGACGGCCGTGGGCCTAACGGGCGTGTCCGAGACGCCGTTTGCGGCGGGTAGGGCAGCGCCGTGCCGTGGAAAGGTGCGAAAACAGGGACGCAGGACACAGGAGGGTCGCCAAAGCATCCATCTCTTCTAGCGACGAAAGAGAAATTTTTGTTTACAAATCTGCAGCCGTACAATGCAACAAAACAATAAGCCCTGACGTATTTCAGAACGTATCTGTCGGTTCGTACTGTTTTGTTATCTCCAGAGACTCTTTGGAAATCTTCCTTGGCACATTCTTCTTCGAGCTGAGGCCATTAATATCGTATCTTACGTTTATTACAGTCGTTTATTTTCAATTTTTTTTTTTTTTTTGTTGTTGGAACTTTGCACTGCTACGAAACAGTAGGAGGCCCTGGCTTATTTCAGATCACATCTGTCAATTCGTAGTGTTTCGTTATTGTCAAGGATTTCTTGGCACGTTTAAATTGCTGAAGGAAGCATCTTTGTCACAACGGAAAGGTAGTATGAAAAGAGGGCTGGCAGGGGTAGCGATGCAAAAAGGGGAAAATGTAAGGGAGCCAACAGCACTTTTTTTTATTGGGCTGCCAGGGGTAGCGACATAATAACAAAAAAAAAAGGGAGCCAACAGCACCCGGGTTTCCCAGGCGGTCACCCCTCCAAGTACTAACCGGGCCCAATGATGCTTAACTTCGGTGATCGGACGAGAACCGGTGCAATCATCATGGTATGGCCGTTGGCAATCATGTAATGTAGGAGCACGGCAGAATTCGCGTTCGGCTTCTCTCCCAATACACAAAATGTTAGTTTTCCGCCGCATTTGACGAAAGCACTTCCTTCCGCAACAGCCAGCTCCTCGAGGACGGCGCGGGGGGCGCGCCCGGCGTCCCAGCGGAGCGACGGCCGAATTAGCGGGCGCACCGCCGCGTGTGTGAGACGCACTGCTGCTCGTTGCACGTCCTGTCATTCGCTGGGCGCGTGCAGCCTTCGACACTAGCGGAGGACGCATCTTGTCCCTGGTGTCCAGCGGAGGGCCTGTGCGGGGTGTGGCAGTGTCGTGCTGGAGGGCGCCACTGGTAGCGATGTGGGCTTCCTCGCCCCGCCTCACACCAGGTGTCTGCGTAGTTCGCAGTGCGTTCGCACCATTCCTATCCCTGTCCCCGTCCCGACTTGTCCCGACTTTGCTCGACTGCCGCTCGCTGCCGCTCGGGTCGTGGCCCATATGACAGTACAAGCACGACAAACATCTGCGAGACGGCCGTGGGCCTAACGGGCGTGTCCGAGACGCCGTTTGCGGCGGGTAGGGCAGCGCCGTGCCGTGGAAAGGTGCGAAAACAGGGACGCAGGACACAGGAGGGTCGCCAAAGCATCCATCTCTTCTAGCGACGAAAGAGAAATTTTTGTTTACAAATCTGCAGCCGTACAATGCAACAAAACAATAAGCCCTGACGTATTTCAGAACGTATCTGTCGGTTCGTACTGTTTTGTTATCTCCAGAGACTCTTTGGAAATCTTCCTTGGCACATTCTTCTTCGAGCTGAGGCCATTAATATCGTATCTTACGTTTATTACAGTCGTTTATTTTCAATTTTTTTTTTTTTTGTTGTTGGAACTTTGCACTGCTACGAAACAGTAGGAGGCCCTGGCTTATTTCAGATCACATCTGTCAATTCGTAGTGTTTCGTTATTGTCAAGGATTTCTTGGCACGTTTAAATTGCTGAAGGAAGCATCTTTGTCACAACGGAAAGGTAGTATGAAAAGAGGGCTGGCAGGGGTAGCGATGCAAAAAGGGGAAAATGTAAGGGAGCCAACAGCACTTTTTTTTATTGGGCTGCCAGGGGTAGCGACATAATAACAAAAAAAAAAAGGGAGCCAACAGCACCCGGGTTTCCCAGGCGGTCACCCCTCCAAGTACTAACCGGGCCCAATGATGCTTAACTTCGGTGATCGGACGAGAACCGGTGCAATCATCATGGTATGGCCGTTGGCAATCATGTAATGTAGGAGCACGGCAGAATTCGCGTTCGGCTTCTCTCCCAATACACAAAATGTTAGTTTTCCGCCGCATTTGACGAAAGCACTTCCTTCCGCAACAGCCAGCTCCTCGAGGACGGCGCGGGGGGCGCGCCCGGCGTCCCAGCGGAGCGACGGCCGAATTAGCGGGCGCACCGCCGCGTGTGTGAGACGCACTGCTGCTCGTTGCACGTCCTGTCATTCGCTGGGCGCGTGCAGCCTTCGACACTAGCGGAGGACGCATCTTGTCCCTGGTGTCCAGCGGAGGGCCTGTGCGGGGTGTGGCAGTGTCGTGCTGGAGGGCGCCACTGGTAGCGATGTGGGCTTCCTCGCCCCGCCTCACACCAGGTGTCTGCGTAGTTCGCAGTGCGTTCGCACCATTCCTATCCCTGTCCCCGTCCCGACTTGTCCCGACTTTGCTCGACTGCCGCTCGCTGCCGCTCGGGTCGTGGCCCATATGACAGTACAAGCACGACAAACATCTGCGAGACGGCCGTGGGCCTAACGGGCGTGTCCGAGACGCCGTTTGCGGCGGGTAGGGCAGCGCCGTGCCGTGGAAAGGTGCGAAAACAGGGACGCAGGACACAGGAGGGTCGCCAAAGCATCCATCTCTTCTAGCGACGAAAGAGAAATTTTTGTTTACAAATCTGCAGCCGTACAATGCAACAAAACAATAAGCCCTGACGTATTTCAGAACGTATCTGTCGGTTCGTACTGTTTTGTTATCTCCAGAGACTCTTTGGAAATCTTCCTTGGCACATTCTTCTTCGAGCTGAGGCCATTAATATCGTATCTTACGTTTATTACAGTCGTTTATTTTCAATTTTTTTTTTTTTTTTGTTGTTGGAACTTTGCACTGCTACGAAACAGTAGGAGGCCCTGGCTTATTTCAGATCACATCTGTCAATTCGTAGTGTTTCGTTATTGTCAAGGATTTCTTGGCACGTTTAAATTGCTGAAGGAAGCATCTTTGTCACAACGGAAAGGTAGTATGAAAAGAGGGCTGGCAGGGGTAGCGATGCAAAAAGGGGAAAATGTAAGGGAGCCAACAGCACTTTTTTTTATTGGGCTGCCAGGGGTAGCGACATAATAACAAAAAAAAAAGGGAGCCAACAGCACCCGGGTTTCCCAGGCGGTCACCCCTCCAAGTACTAACCGGGCCCAATGATGCTTAACTTCGGTGATCGGACGAGAACCGGTGCAATCATCATGGTATGGCCGTTGGCAATCATGTAATGTAGGAGCACGGCAGAATTCGCGTTCGGCTTCTCTCCCAATACACAAAATGTTAGTTTTCCGCCGCATTTGACGAAAGCACTTCCTTCCGCAACAGCCAGCTCCTCGAGGACGGCGCGGGGGGCGCGCCCGGCGTCCCAGCGGAGCGACGGCCGAATTAGCGGGCGCACCGCCGCGTGTGTGAGACGCACTGCTGCTCGTTGCACGTCCTGTCATTCGCTGGGCGCGTGCAGCCTTCGACACTAGCGGAGGACGCATCTTGTCCCTGGTGTCCAGCGGAGGGCCTGTGCGGGGTGTGGCAGTGTCGTGCTGGAGGGCGCCACTGGTAGCGATGTGGGCTTCCTCGCCCCGCCTCACACCAGGTGTCTGCGTAGTTCGCAGTGCGTTCGCACCATTCCTATCCCTGTCCCCGTCCCGACTTGTCCCGACTTTGCTCGACTGCCGCTCGCTGCCGCTCGGGTCGTGGCCCATATGACAGTACAAGCACGACAAACATCTGCGAGACGGCCGTGGGCCTAACGGGCGTGTCCGAGACGCCGTTTGCGGCGGGTAGGGCAGCGCCGTGCCGTGGAAAGGTGCGAAAACAGGGACGCAGGACACAGGAGGGTCGCCAAAGCATCCATCTCTTCTAGCGACGAAAGAGAAATTTTTGTTTACAAATCTGCAGCCGTACAATGCAACAAAACAATAAGCCCTGACGTATTTCAGAACGTATCTGTCGGTTCGTACTGTTTTGTTATCTCCAGAGACTCTTTGGAAATCTTCCTTGGCACATTCTTCTTCGAGCTGAGGCCATTAATATCGTATCTTACGTTTATTACAGTCGTTTATTTTCAATTTTTTTTTTTTTTGTTGTTGGAACTTTGCACTGCTACGAAACAGTAGGAGGCCCTGGCTTATTTCAGATCACATCTGTCAATTCGTAGTGTTTCGTTATTGTCAAGGATTTCTTGGCACGTTTAAATTGCTGAAGGAAGCATCTTTGTCACAACGGAAAGGTAGTATGAAAAGAGGGCTGGCAGGGGTAGCGATGCAAAAAGGGGAAAATGTAAGGGAGCCAACAGCACTTTTTTTTATTGGGCTGCCAGGGGTAGCGACATAATAACAAAAAAAAAAAGGGAGCCAACAGCACCCGGGTTTCCCAGGCGGTCACCCCTCCAAGTACTAACCGGGCCCAATGATGCTTAACTTCGGTGATCGGACGAGAACCGGTGCAATCATCATGGTATGGCCGTTGGCAATCATGTAATGTAGGAGCACGGCAGAATTCGCGTTCGGCTTCTCTCCCAATACACAAAATGTTAGTTTTCCGCCGCATTTGACGAAAGCACTTCCTTCCGCAACAGCCAGCTCCTCGAGGACGGCGCGGGGGGCGCGCCCGGCGTCCCAGCGGAGCGACGGCCGAATTAGCGGGCGCACCGCCGCGTGTGTGAGACGCACTGCTGCTCGTTGCACGTCCTGTCATTCGCTGGGCGCGTGCAGCCTTCGACACTAGCGGAGGACGCATCTTGTCCCTGGTGTCCAGCGGAGGGCCTGTGCGGGGTGTGGCAGTGTCGTGCTGGAGGGCGCCACTGGTAGCGATGTGGGCTTCCTCGCCCCGCCTCACACCAGGTGTCTGCGTAGTTCGCAGTGCGTTCGCACCATTCCTATCCCTGTCCCCGTCCCGACTTGTCCCGACTTTGCTCGACTGCCGCTCGCTGCCGCTCGGGTCGTGGCCCATATGACAGTACAAGCACGACAAACATCTGCGAGACGGCCGTGGGCCTAACGGGCGTGTCCGAGACGCCGTTTGCGGCGGGTAGGGCAGCGCCGTGCCGTGGAAAGGTGCGAAAACAGGGACGCAGGACACAGGAGGGTCGCCAAAGCATCCATCTCTTCTAGCGACGAAAGAGAAATTTTTGTTTACAAATCTGCAGCCGTACAATGCAACAAAACAATAAGCCCTGACGTATTTCAGAACGTATCTGTCGGTTCGTACTGTTTTGTTATCTCCAGAGACTCTTTGGAAATCTTCCTTGGCACATTCTTCTTCGAGCTGAGGCCATTAATATCGTATCTTACGTTTATTACAGTCGTTTATTTTCAATTTTTTTTTTTTTTGTTGTTGGAACTTTGCACTGCTACGAAACAGTAGGAGGCCCTGGCTTATTTCAGATCACATCTGTCAATTCGTAGTGTTTCGTTATTGTCAAGGATTTCTTGGCACGTTTAAATTGCTGAAGGAAGCATCTTTGTCACAACGGAAAGGTAGTATGAAAAGAGGGCTGGCAGGGGTAGCGATGCAAAAAGGGGAAAATGTAAGGGAGCCAACAGCACTTTTTTTTATTGGGCTGCCAGGGGTAGCGACATAATAACAAAAAAAAAAAGGGAGCCAACAGCACCCGGGTTTCCCAGGCGGTCACCCCTCCAAGTACTAACCGGGCCCAATGATGCTTAACTTCGGTGATCGGACGAGAACCGGTGCAATCATCATGGTATGGCCGTTGGCAATCATGTAATGTAGGAGCACGGCAGAATTCGCGTTCGGCTTCTCTCCCAATACACAAAATGTTAGTTTTCCGCCGCATTTGACGAAAGCACTTCCTTCCGCAACAGCCAGCTCCTCGAGGACGGCGCGGGGGGCGCGCCCGGCGTCCCAGCGGAGCGACGGCCGAATTAGCGGGCGCACCGCCGCGTGTGTGAGACGCACTGCTGCTCGTTGCACGTCCTGTCATTCGCTGGGCGCGTGCAGCCTTCGACACTAGCGGAGGACGCATCTTGTCCCTGGTGTCCAGCGGAGGGCCTGTGCGGGGTGTGGCAGTGTCGTGCTGGAGGGCGCCACTGGTAGCGATGTGGGCTTCCTCGCCCCGCCTCACACCAGGTGTCTGCGTAGTTCGCAGTGCGTTCGCACCATTCCTATCCCTGTCCCCGTCCCGACTTGTCCCGACTTTGCTCGACTGCCGCTCGCTGCCGCTCGGGTCGTGGCCCATATGACAGTACAAGCACGACAAACATCTGCGAGACGGCCGTGGGCCTAACGGGCGTGTCCGAGACGCCGTTTGCGGCGGGTAGGGCAGCGCCGTGCCGTGGAAAGGTGCGAAAACAGGGACGCAGGACACAGGAGGGTCGCCAAAGCATCCATCTCTTCTAGCGACGAAAGAGAAATTTTTGTTTACAAATCTGCAGCCGTACAATGCAACAAAACAATAAGCCCTGACGTATTTCAGAACGTATCTGTCGGTTCGTACTGTTTTGTTATCTCCAGAGACTCTTTGGAAATCTTCCTTGGCACATTCTTCTTCGAGCTGAGGCCATTAATATCGTATCTTACGTTTATTACAGTCGTTTATTTTCAATTTTTTTTTTTTTTGTTGTTGGAACTTTGCACTGCTACGAAACAGTAGGAGGCCCTGGCTTATTTCAGATCACATCTGTCAATTCGTAGTGTTTCGTTATTGTCAAGGATTTCTTGGCACGTTTAAATTGCTGAAGGAAGCATCTTTGTCACAACGGAAAGGTAGTATGAAAAGAGGGCTGGCAGGGGTAGCGATGCAAAAAGGGGAAAATGTAAGGGAGCCAACAGCACTTTTTTTTATTGGGCTGCCAGGGGTAGCGACATAATAACAAAAAAAAAAGGGAGCCAACAGCACCCGGGTTTCCCAGGCGGTCACCCCTCCAAGTACTAACCGGGCCCAATGATGCTTAACTTCGGTGATCGGACGAGAACCGGTGCAATCATCATGGTATGGCCGTTGGCAATCATGTAATGTAGGAGCACGGCAGAATTCGCGTTCGGCTTCTCTCCCAATACACAAAATGTTAGTTTTCCGCCGCATTTGACGAAAGCACTTCCTTCCGCAACAGCCAGCTCCTCGAGGACGGCGCGGGGGGCGCGCCCGGCGTCCCAGCGGAGCGACGGCCGAATTAGCGGGCGCACCGCCGCGTGTGTGAGACGCACTGCTGCTCGTTGCACGTCCTGTCATTCGCTGGGCGCGTGCAGCCTTCGACACTAGCGGAGGACGCATCTTGTCCCTGGTGTCCAGCGGAGGGCCTGTGCGGGGTGTGGCAGTGTCGTGCTGGAGGGCGCCACTGGTAGCGATGTGGGCTTCCTCGCCCCGCCTCACACCAGGTGTCTGCGTAGTTCGCAGTGCGTTCGCACCATTCCTATCCCTGTCCCCGTCCCGACTTGTCCCGACTTTGCTCGACTGCCGCTCGCTGCCGCTCGGGTCGTGGCCCATATGACAGTACAAGCACGACAAACATCTGCGAGACGGCCGTGGGCCTAACGGGCGTGTCCGAGACGCCGTTTGCGGCGGGTAGGGCAGCGCCGTGCCGTGGAAAGGTGCGAAAACAGGGACGCAGGACACAGGAGGGTCGCCAAAGCATCCATCTCTTCTAGCGACGAAAGAGAAATTTTTGTTTACAAATCTGCAGCCGTACAATGCAACAAAACAATAAGCCCTGACGTATTTCAGAACGTATCTGTCGGTTCGTACTGTTTTGTTATCTCCAGAGACTCTTTGGAAATCTTCCTTGGCACATTCTTCTTCGAGCTGAGGCCATTAATATCGTATCTTACGTTTATTACAGTCGTTTATTTTCAATTTTTTTTTTTTTTGTTGTTGGAACTTTGCACTGCTACGAAACAGTAGGAGGCCCTGGCTTATTTCAGATCACATCTGTCAATTCGTAGTGTTTCGTTATTGTCAAGGATTTCTTGGCACGTTTAAATTGCTGAAGGAAGCATCTTTGTCACAACGGAAAGGTAGTATGAAAAGAGGGCTGGCAGGGGTAGCGATGCAAAAAGGGGAAAATGTAAGGGAGCCAACAGCACTTTTTTTTATTGGGCTGCCAGGGGTAGCGACATAATAACAAAAAAAAAAGGGAGCCAACAGCACCCGGGTTTCCCAGGCGGTCACCCCTCCAAGTACTAACCGGGCCCAATGATGCTTAACTTCGGTGATCGGACGAGAACCGGTGCAATCATCATGGTATGGCCGTTGGCAATCATGTAATGTAGGAGCACGGCAGAATTCGCGTTCGGCTTCTCTCCCAATACACAAAATGTTAGTTTTCCGCCGCATTTGACGAAAGCACTTCCTTCCGCAACAGCCAGCTCCTCGAGGACGGCGCGGGGGGCGCGCCCGGCGTCCCAGCGGAGCGACGGCCGAATTAGCGGGCGCACCGCCGCGTGTGTGAGACGCACTGCTGCTCGTTGCACGTCCTGTCATTCGCTGGGCGCGTGCAGCCTTCGACACTAGCGGAGGACGCATCTTGTCCCTGGTGTCCAGCGGAGGGCCTGTGCGGGGTGTGGCAGTGTCGTGCTGGAGGGCGCCACTGGTAGCGATGTGGGCTTCCTCGCCCCGCCTCACACCAGGTGTCTGCGTAGTTCGCAGTGCGTTCGCACCATTCCTATCCCTGTCCCCGTCCCGACTTGTCCCGACTTTGCTCGACTGCCGCTCGCTGCCGCTCGGGTCGTGGCCCATATGACAGTACAAGCACGACAAACATCTGCGAGACGGCCGTGGGCCTAACGGGCGTGTCCGAGACGCCGTTTGCGGCGGGTAGGGCAGCGCCGTGCCGTGGAAAGGTGCGAAAACAGGGACGCAGGACACAGGAGGGTCGCCAAAGCATCCATCTCTTCTAGCGACGAAAGAGAAATTTTTGTTTACAAATCTGCAGCCGTACAATGCAACAAAACAATAAGCCCTGACGTATTTCAGAACGTATCTGTCGGTTCGTACTGTTTTGTTATCTCCAGAGACTCTTTGGAAATCTTCCTTGGCACATTCTTCTTCGAGCTGAGGCCATTAATATCGTATCTTACGTTTATTACAGTCGTTTATTTTCAATTTTTTTTTTTTTTGTTGTTGGAACTTTGCACTGCTACGAAACAGTAGGAGGCCCTGGCTTATTTCAGATCACATCTGTCAATTCGTAGTGTTTCGTTATTGTCAAGGATTTCTTGGCACGTTTAAATTGCTGAAGGAAGCATCTTTGTCACAACGGAAAGGTAGTATGAAAAGAGGGCTGGCAGGGGTAGCGATGCAAAAAGGGGAAAATGTAAGGGAGCCAACAGCACTTTTTTTTATTGGGCTGCCAGGGGTAGCGACATAATAACAAAAAAAAAAGGGAGCCAACAGCACCCGGGTTTCCCAGGCGGTCACCCCTCCAAGTACTAACCGGGCCCAATGATGCTTAACTTCGGTGATCGGACGAGAACCGGTGCAATCATCATGGTATGGCCGTTGGCAATCATGTAATGTAGGAGCACGGCAGAATTCGCGTTCGGCTTCTCTCCCAATACACAAAATGTTAGTTTTCCGCCGCATTTGACGAAAGCACTTCCTTCCGCAACAGCCAGCTCCTCGAGGACGGCGCGGGGGGCGCGCCCGGCGTCCCAGCGGAGCGACGGCCGAATTAGCGGGCGCACCGCCGCGTGTGTGAGACGCACTGCTGCTCGTTGCACGTCCTGTCATTCGCTGGGCGCGTGCAGCCTTCGACACTAGCGGAGGACGCATCTTGTCCCTGGTGTCCAGCGGAGGGCCTGTGCGGGGTGTGGCAGTGTCGTGCTGGAGGGCGCCACTGGTAGCGATGTGGGCTTCCTCGCCCCGCCTCACACCAGGTGTCTGCGTAGTTCGCAGTGCGTTCGCACCATTCCTATCCCTGTCCCCGTCCCGACTTGTCCCGACTTTGCTCGACTGCCGCTCGCTGCCGCTCGGGTCGTGGCCCATATGACAGTACAAGCACGACAAACATCTGCGAGACGGCCGTGGGCCTAACGGGCGTGTCCGAGACGCCGTTTGCGGCGGGTAGGGCAGCGCCGTGCCGTGGAAAGGTGCGAAAACAGGGACGCAGGACACAGGAGGGTCGCCAAAGCATCCATCTCTTCTAGCGACGAAAGAGAAATTTTTGTTTACAAATCTGCAGCCGTACAATGCAACAAAACAATAAGCCCTGACGTATTTCAGAACGTATCTGTCGGTTCGTACTGTTTTGTTATCTCCAGAGACTCTTTGGAAATCTTCCTTGGCACATTCTTCTTCGAGCTGAGGCCATTAATATCGTATCTTACGTTTATTACAGTCGTTTATTTTCAATTTTTTTTTTTTTGTTGTTGGAACTTTGCACTGCTACGAAACAGTAGGAGGCCCTGGCTTATTTCAGATCACATCTGTCAATTCGTAGTGTTTCGTTATTGTCAAGGATTTCTTGGCACGTTTAAATTGCTGAAGGAAGCATCTTTGTCACAACGGAAAGGTAGTATGAAAAGAGGGCTGGCAGGGGGTAGCGATGCAAAAAGGGGAAAATGTAAGGGAGCCAACAGCACTTTTTTTTATTGGGCTGCCAGGGGTAGCGACATAATAACAAAAAAAAAAGGGAGCCAACAGCACCCGGGTTTCCCAGGCGGTCACCCCTCCAAGTACTAACCGGGCCCAATGATGCTTAACTTCGGTGATCGGACGAGAACCGGTGCAATCATCATGGTATGGCCGTTGGCAATCATGTAATGTAGGAGCACGGCAGAATTCGCGTTCGGCTTCTCTCCCAATACACAAAATGTTAGTTTTCCGCCGCATTTGACGAAAGCACTTCCTTCCGCAACAGCCAGCTCCTCGAGGACGGCGCGGGGGGCGCGCCCGGCGTCCCAGCGGAGCGACGGCCGAATTAGCGGGCGCACCGCCGCGTGTGTGAGACGCACTGCTGCTCGTTGCACGTCCTGTCATTCGCTGGGCGCGTGCAGCCTTCGACACTAGCGGAGGACGCATCTTGTCCCTGGTGTCCAGCGGAGGGCCTGTGCGGGGTGTGGCAGTGTCGTGCTGGAGGGCGCCACTGGTAGCGATGTGGGCTTCCTCGCCCCGCCTCACACCAGGTGTCTGCGTAGTTCGCAGTGCGTTCGCACCATTCCTATCCCTGTCCCCGTCCCGACTTGTCCCGACTTTGCTCGACTGCCGCTCGCTGCCGCTCGGGTCGTGGCCCATATGACAGTACAAGCACGACAAACATCTGCGAGACGGCCGTGGGCCTAACGGGCGTGTCCGAGACGCCGTTTGCGGCGGGTAGGGCAGCGCCGTGCCGTGGAAAGGTGCGAAAACAGGGACGCAGGACACAGGAGGGTCGCCAAAGCATCCATCTCTTCTAGCGACGAAAGAGAAATTTTTGTTTACAAATCTGCAGCCGTACAATGCAACAAAACAATAAGCCCTGACGTATTTCAGAACGTATCTGTCGGTTCGTACTGTTTTGTTATCTCCAGAGACTCTTTGGAAATCTTCCTTGGCACATTCTTCTTCGAGCTGAGGCCATTAATATCGTATCTTACGTTTATTACAGTCGTTTATTTTCAATTTTTTTTTTTTTTGTTGTTGGAACTTTGCACTGCTACGAAACAGTAGGAGGCCCTGGCTTATTTCAGATCACATCTGTCAATTCGTAGTGTTTCGTTATTGTCAAGGATTTCTTGGCACGTTTAAATTGCTGAAGGAAGCATCTTTGTCACAACGGAAAGGTAGTATGAAAAGAGGGCTGGCAGGGGTAGCGATGCAAAAAGGGGAAAATGTAAGGGAGCCAACAGCACTTTTTTTTATTGGGCTGCCAGGGGTAGCGACATAATAACAAAAAAAAAAGGGAGCCAACAGCACCCGGGTTTCCCAGGCGGTCACCCCTCCAAGTACTAACCGGGCCCATGATGCTTAACTTCGGTGATCGGACGAGAACCGGTGCAATCATCATGGTATGGCCGTGGCAATCATGTAATGTAGGAGCACGGCAGAATTCGCGTTCGGCTTCTCTCCCAATACACAAAATGTTAGTTTTCCGCCGCATTTGACGAAAGCACTTCCTTCCGCAACAGCCAGCTCCTCGAGGACGGCGCGGGGGGGCGCGCCCGGCGTCCCAGCGGAGCGACGGCCGAATTAGCGGGCGCACCGCCGCGTGTGTGAGACGCACTGCTGCTCGTTGCACGTCCTGTCATTCGCTGGGCGCGTGCAGCCTTCGACACTAGCGGAGGACGCATCTTGTCCCTGGTGTCCAGCGGAGGGCCTGTGCGGGGTGTGGCAGTGTCGTGCTGGAGGGCGCCACTGGTAGCGATGTGGGCTTCCTCGCCCCGCCTCACACCAGGTGTCTGCGTAGTTCGCAGTGCGTTCGCACCATTCCTATCCCTGTCCCCGTCCCGACTTGTCCCGACTTTGCTCGACTGCCGCTCGCTGCCGCTCGGGTCGTGGCCCATATGACAGTACAAGCACGACAAACATCTGCGAGACGGCCGTGGGCCTAACGGGCGTGTCCGAGACGCCGTTTGCGGCGGGTAGGGCAGCGCCGTGCCGTGGAAAGGTGCGAAAACAGGGACGCAGGACACAGGAGGGTCGCCAAAGCATCCATCTCTTCTAGCGACGAAAGAGAAATTTTTGTTTACAAATCTGCAGCCGTACAATGCAACAAAACAATAAGCCCTGACGTATTTCAGAACGTATCTGTCGGTTCGTACTGTTTTGTTATCTCCAGAGACTCTTTGGAAATCTTCCTTGGCACATTCTTCTTCGAGCTGAGGCCATTAATATCGTATCTTACGTTTATTACAGTCGTTTATTTTCAATTTTTTTTTTTTTTGTTGTTGGAACTTTGCACTGCTACGAAACAGTAGGAGGCCCTGGCTTATTTCAGATCACATCTGTCAATTCGTAGTGTTTCGTTATTGTCAAGGATTTCTTGGCACGTTTAAATTGCTGAAGGAAGCATCTTTGTCACAACGGAAAGGTAGTATGAAAAGAGGGCTGGCAGGGGTAGCGATGCAAAAAGGGGAAAATGTAAGGGAGCCAACAGCACTTTTTTTTATTGGGCTGCCAGGGGTAGCGACATAATAACAAAAAAAAAAGGGAGCCAACAGCACCCGGGTTTCCCAGGCGGTCACCCCTCCAAGTACTAACCGGGCCCAATGATGCTTAACTTCGGTGATCGGACGAGAACCGGTGCAATCATCATGGTATGGCCGTTGGCAATCATGTAATGTAGGAGCACGGCAGAATTCGCGTTCGGCTTCTCTCCCAATACACAAAATGTTAGTTTTCCGCCGCATTTGACGAAAG
>NW_025726580.1:0-58871 GCF_021461395.2 Schistocerca americana | reverse complement strand
GATCAAAGTCAACCTTTCGTTACCGTTCTCAGCGCGACGGTGTACAACAGTATGACGGGTGTGCCCAAGACTTCGGGTTCAGTTGCGTGACGCCGGTCTATCGCGCCGATCGACAGTTACTCAGGGGGCGACGGATCGGACCACGTCACCGACACACAAAACACTTTCAAACAAACAAATACATACCGGATGGACACAGACAAACACGTGTACAGACATTCGCCAAACAAACGACCGCCGCCGCCGCCGTCGTCGTCTAGCGTGCATCTTGAATGACGACATCGGTGTGCGTGCGTCGTACGCAATCAGTCAGACACGGCTATCAAACATCAGAGTCGAATGGTACATCATCGTGCGTGTCGCCGTACACGTACAGTACAATACAACAACAATGCGTCTTAATGGCACGTTCATTTCAACGTCACTCACACACCTCCACGCTGCAGTTACGTCGCACCATTGTCAAACTCGGCGTACAGCAAAGGGAATAGTGGGCGGCAAAAAAAACCAAACAAAAACACTTCACATTTCACCCTCGCCATGTATGATGTGCAAAAAAAACAAACCCGCAAACGGCCGTCGTTACGGTGACACAAAAGTCGCCGATCGCACTGTCCCCCCTCGCAGACGGGTAACACACACACCCCAACAACACCAATGGGTCAAAAACCACGCCAACGAGGCGTGCCACCATTCCACGCCACGGCGACCAACCTCGTGGCCGTACCCCGCGCAACACGCTTTGACGCGCCCCCCCACCCACAATCAAAATGCACACATACATCACAGCCGTCCACACAAACAACAACAACAATTCCGCCCTTCCCGCAAAAGGCAAGTTGGTGGCCCTGAAAAGGGCCGTTTTGCCGCTCTCGCAACGGAGGAGCCTTCTCCATCCTTCCTTCCATTCCAGAGCCACCTCCTTACTTGGAGCTCGTGTACTTGGTCACCGCCTTCGTGCCCTCGCTCACGGCGTGCTTGGCCAGCTCGCCAGGCAGCAACAGCCGCACAGCGGTCTGGATCTCGCGGGACGTGATGGTCGAGCGCTTGTTGTAGTGCGCCAGGCGAGAAGCCTCGGCCGCAATGCGCTCGAAAATGTCGTTCACGAAGCTGTTCATGATGCTCATCGCCTTCGACGAGATGCCCGTGTCAGGGTGCACCTGCTTCAGCACCTTGTAGATGTAGATGGCATAGCTCTCCTTCCTCTTGCGCTTCTTCTTCTTGTCGCCCTTCGAAATGTTCTTCTGCGCCTTGCCAGCCTTCTTGGCGGCCTTCCCGCTAGTCTTGGGCGGCATCTCGAACCAACGTACGGCAGCAGCAACACCAGTAGCAAGCGCTCCGCTCTAGTCAGCGTCTCCCCACACAGTGGCACCCGCCGCACGGCCGCCGCCGCACCTTTACCAGCTCGCCCTGTTGCGGCCGCCGACCAATGGGGCGCGCGCGCAACCGGCCGCCGCACCCGAGCCCATAAAGCACCCCCACCCCGGCTGCGCCGGCACGCACTCCGCTGCTCGACTCGCTGCCGCTCGCACCGGTCGTTTTCGTTTCCGTTTCGTGTGCACCGTCGCTAGCCCATCGCCATGTCCGGACGCGGAAAGGGAGGCAAAGTCAAGGGCAAGTCAAAGTCCCGCTCAAGCAGGGCTGGGCTCCAGTTCCCGGTCGGCAGAATCCACCGCCTCCTGCGCAAGGGAAACTACGCAGAGCGCGTCGGCGCCGGGGCGCCCGTCTACCTCGCCGCCGTCATGGAGTACCTCGCGGCTGAGGTGCTCGAGCTGGCCGGAAACGCGGCCCGCGACAACAAGAAGACGCGCATCATCCCGCGCCACCTGCAGCTTGCCATCCGCAACGACGAGGAGCTCAACAAGCTCCTGTCGGGCGTCACCATCGCACAGGGTGGTGTCCTGCCCAACATCCAGGCCGTCCTGCTGCCAAAGAAGACCGAGAAGAAGGCCTAAAGGAGGCCAGGCAATCGCAGCGCCGCGTGCTCCCCTGCACGCAACGCGCTTTGCCGGCTCGGCCCACAACAATCGGCCCTTTTCAGGGCCACCACACAAACCTACGTCCAAAGCAAAATTGCAGTCGTCCTCGCCGCACCTTGTTTTGTTTTAACTTTGCACTGTCACAGCACAGCCGCCGCCGGCGCACGTCCGCCATCTTGTCGCCCACACAGCCCGTGTGGCCCAACACACACACACACACACACACACATTTTGCACGGTCGCAGTCGCCTTCCAAACCGACAACGGCAGCAATAATGACCATTGTTAAAGGGAGGCGTGTCGACACACCGCCCTCCACTCCCGCGCGCAACGGCCGTCGACACGAACGAAACAGCTGATCCGGCCGCCTATGCCCACACGCCTTGCCTCGGAAACCCCAACGCCGCCGCAAACAAACACACAGAGCCAAACCACGCAAGCAAATAATCACCGCCTCTCGCACAACAACACACAGCCCGCCATCTCCGTCGCGATCGATACAAAGACACACAAACGAAGCAGCTCCACACACAGCCAGCCACATGACACGTTTCCTTTCCTTCTCCCCTCCCAGTCACATCACGTCGCTCAAACGGAAAGAAAGAAAGAAACAAACAAACAACACAGCGCACACACGCAGCAACAACACAGACTCTTTCGCACTTTTCAACTTCCGAACAGTGTGGTGGCCCTGAAAAGGGCCGTTTTCTAGTCTCTCCCACCCACAAGCACGGCCGCGGGAAGGCCAGCGCCCGCTGCGACGCAGCCTAACCGCCGAAACCGTACAGGGTGCGCCCCTGCCTCTTCAGGGCGTACACCACGTCCATGGCCGTCACAGTCTTGCGCTTGGCGTGCTCAGTGTACGTCACCGCGTCGCGGATCACGTTCTCCAGGAACACCTTCAGCACCCCGCGGGTCTCCTCGTAGATCAGACCAGAGATGCGCTTCACGCCGCCCCTGCGAGCCAGGCGGCGGATGGCGGGCTTCGTGATGCCCTGGATGTTGTCGCGCAACACCTTGCGGTGCCGCTTGGCGCCACCCTTGCCGAGCCCCTTTCCTCCCTTGCCGCGGCCTGTCATCCTTCCTTCCTCGGGCAAAGCAAAACGTGCACAAACAGCGGCTGCAGCGGCTGGCGAGTCGGCTAC
This sequence comes from Schistocerca americana, assembly GCF_021461395.2. NCBI lineage: Eukaryota > Metazoa > Arthropoda > Insecta > Orthoptera > Acrididae > Schistocerca > Schistocerca americana. The sequence goes on along the minus strand of NW_025726580.1, from coordinate 55,747 downwards.
GGTCTGCGCCCAGCGCGCCCGCCGCCCCCCTATATAGACTCTGGCCCGCCCTCCCCCCACCACGCGCAACCGAGGGCATATAAGCGCAGCACGGAGGCGCGCGGGCCCGTTGTCAAGGCAGCACCGGACGCCGCGCCACACCTAACCTCCACGCACGCCGCTCCGCTACCGCTACCGCCATGGCCCGCACAAAGCAAACGGCCCGCAAGTCCACCGGCGGAAAGGCGCCGCGCAAACAGCTCGCCACCAAGGCGGCGAGGAAGAGCGCGCCCGCCACCGGAGGCGTCAAGAAGCCCCACCGCTACAGGCCGGGCACCGTCGCCCTGCGAGAAATCAGGCGCTACCAGAAGAGCACAGAGCTGCTCATCCGCAAGCTGCCATTCCAGCGCCTAGTGCGCGAGATCGCCCAGGACTTCAAGACCGACCTGCGCTTCCAGAGCTCCGCAGTCATGGCCCTGCAGGAGGCCAGCGAGGCCTACCTCGTCGGCCTCTTCGAAGACACCAACCTGTGCGCAATCCACGCCAAGCGCGTCACCATCATGCCCAAGGACATCCAGCTCGCGCGCCGCATCCGCGGCGAGCGCGCCTAAACCGCGCCGCGGCACCGCACCGCACAAACAAAAACGGCCCTTTTCAGGGCCACTAACATCTCTCCGTCGCGAGCAAACTTTGTCGGTCGCCTGCCTCTCGCCCCGCAACCCAAAAACAAAAACCACCACTTCCCGTCCGTCCGCCACACCCGCTCACTCTGCCTGCCTGCTAGCAGCGCGCAACAATCACACATCATCCCTCCCCGGCGCTCAAAGCGCACAATACCCAACGGCCGACGTCACACCGCACGGGTGGCTGGCCGGCCGCCGCTTTCGTTTCGAAAACAAAAAAAACCCGCACTCCACTCCGACGCGCTCGCTCGCTCTACACGCCACCGAAATCCCCGCCGACTCCTTCCGCATCTCAACGTGCCCCCCGTTGCAAAACATAACACACACACACACACAAAGGAACAAAACAAAGACCAGACACGACTCGACAAGACAGACATCCGAGAAGAACGAACGCAGGCAAGCCAACCAACGTATTCAAACTAAACAACGTGACAGAAAACCAACCGTCGGCCGCCGCCACAAACACGGCGACAATCAACCACGACAACAACAACAACAACAACAACAACAACACCGCTTACCGCTACCGCCGCCCACACCCGCCACCGACCCCCGCAATCCAACCACCACGGCACGCAAACAGCATCCCCACGGGCATACAGACAGACACCCACACCAAACGCAACACGACAATCAAAACCTTCCCCGACGTGCTTTGATGGCCCTGAGAAGGGCCGTTTTTTTTGGGCCGCGCGTCTCTTGCGCGCCACTAGACGACGACGGGGGGTGGGGACGACGGAGTCAAGCGCCAAACCCTTCCTTTCCCCCATCTCTTTCTCCTCTACTCTACTTCTTCTTCTTGGGCGAAGCCTTCGCCTTAGACGGCGTCGTCGCCTTCTTCGGGCGCGGCGCCTTCGGCTTCTTCGTCGGAACCTTGGCGGCCTTCTTCGCCTTCGACGGCGACTTGGCCTTGGCCGGCTTGGCCGCAGCCGCCTTCTTCGCACCCGCGGGAGCGGCCGACGCCGCAGACGCCTTCTTGGCGGCGCCCGCCTTCCGACCGGTCGCCGCCTTCACGCCACCAGCCTTCTTTGCGCCGGCCGCACGGGCGCCCTTCTTCTCCTTGCTGGCCGGAGCGGCGCGCTTCTTCTTGGCACCGCCAGCACGAGCCTTGCCGCCCTCGGCCGCCCCCCCGCCGCCGGCGCCGGCAAGCTTGAACGAGCCGGACGCGCCCTTCCCCTTCGTCTGCACCAGCTCGCCCGCCACGACGGCCGACTTGAGGTACTTCTTGATAAACGGCGCCAGCTTCTCCGCGTCCAGCTTGTAGTGCGCGGCTATGTACTTCTTGATCGCCTGCAGCGACGACCCGCCGCGCTCCTTCAGACTCTTGATGGCGGCCGTCACCATCTCAGAGGTGCGCGGGTGCGCAGGCTTGGCGCGCGGCTTCTTCGCAGACGACGCAGACTTGGCCTTCTTCGTAGTGCCGGTGGCGGCGGGTGCCGCAGCAGTCTCGTTCGTAGCCGCCTGATCTGCCATTTCGACGACGCGCGTAACACACAGCGAGAGCGAGCGGGACGGCAGGCACGCAAGCACAGCACAGCAGCAGAGCAGAGAATCACAAGGCCCAGCCAGTGTCGCGGGCGGGCGCGGACGGCCGAGAGAGCGGCCGCCACTCTGCGCGCCGCCGCGCCGCGCCTCCCGCGCTTGCTACCGCCCAACGTCCGACAGCCTGTGCGGAGCAGCCCCAAACCTGCGCCACAACCGCCCGCGCCTTTCAAACCACCGAGGATGGGGCTACACACAGCCACACCACAGTCGCCAACCAGTCGCCACGGCAGCGCCGCAAACCACGGCCAAACTGCAGCTACCGCGCGCTACAGCCTGGGTCGGCCCGCCGAGAATCGCCGCCCCCGCCCAAATGCCGCCCCCACAGCCCCAGCCGACGACCCGCCACAATGGCCAAACCTTCGGCAAAACTCCCACACCGTCGCCGCGGCAGCCCGGCCAGCGCGGCCGGCGCCACAGCCACACAAGCCGAGGCGTGCGGCGATGACGGCCGTGCAAACGCGCCTCCGCCGCCCCATCGCCTTCCGTCGCCCTCCCGCCGTTTCCCGATCGGCCCGCAGCCGTCGGGCCACATCGCGCGCCGTCCTCCTCCTCTCGCCCGCCAACATTCACAGCCGTTTCTCAACAATTGCCCGCCGCAAACGGACGCCGCCTGCGCAACAGGCGCCGCCGCCCCTCGCCGCTTCCGACCCAACCCCTCGACCGAGGCAAACCGCAATCCGAATCTACAGACCAACCCAATCTGCCGTCAAGCACACACGACAGCCGACCTTACACGTTACGCGTTACACATTACGTTTACACGTCTACGTTAGGTTAGGTTAGGTTAGGTGGACGTGGGTTAGGTTAAGGGGACTTGGGTTAGGTTAAGCGTCAAACTTAGGTTAAGCATTCAAACACGTCAGGCGTCAGAGGTTAGGTTAGGTTAGGTTAGGTTAGGTTACACGTTAGGTTAAGGGGTCAGTGCTAGGTTAAGAAGCGTCAAACGTAGGTTAAAAAAGCGTTCCAAACGTGAGGCGTGAGCCGGACAGCTTACCTTACGTAGACGTTAGGGGCTCACAGGCTGAGCTCACCTCGCCACACCACAGGTTAGGTTCGGTTCGCTCGGCTCAGCGTAAAGCGCCGAGGTCAGGGTTACGTTCGTTCACCTTCGGGCGCCACACTTTCGGTTGAAAGGTCGCGACGGGACGACGTCGGCAGGCACGCCGCAAACGAACAAAAACGTACAGACGACGTCGGAAACCGCCGACAGACGGGGGAGCAGCACGACCACGACCAGACACCGAGCGCGAACGAGACACACGCGAACCACCCCCACCGGCCAAAGGGCACCACACAACAACCCAGAGCACCACGTGTCGACACCAGAGCAACCCGCCGCTCACGCGACATGGGCTGGCACCGAAGGGCAACCGCCCGCAACTGCGCTTTCCGCGCCGGCCCGGATGCACGTCGTGCTACAACAACACCACTACCGTACACAGCCGCTGTTCACAACATCACTATCAATGGCGCGCCCGCGGCTCGCCGCCGTCGCAGTCGCAGCCCCAACGCCAGCACTTTTGCACCACCATTCACACGCACCGCAACACAGCTCGCCGACACAGCCGAACAAAACAAACACCACACAACAACAGCAACAACGCCGCCGCCTCTACTTGTGCCGGCGACCCACCCCGCCGATGGCGCACCTTTCGCCAGCCGGCAATCGACACACACGCACCCACCCACCGGGGCCCAGTGCAAAAAAAAACACACAAAAACAAAAAAACCAAACAACACAAACGACACGGGAAGCGCACACCGCCACTTCGCGCGCACGCCACCAACCAGTCGTCGTCTCAAAATAACAAACACAAACAAAATAAACTAACAACTAGGGCAACACAAAACAAAAACGCCTCGCACGAACCGCCCACAAAAAGGACAAGCACACGCACAGCCTCTGCTGACGACCACGACGCAGCGGCACGCTGCTCCTGTCCCGCGCCCCGCGCCCCACTCGATTCACAACTCACGCGACACCGTCAACGACGGGCTCGCTTCCCGCAACCTACCACCTTTCCGCCACGACGCACAGCCCCAGCCAGCCCCACCCGACGACGCCCGTGGCAACGACTGCACTTTCACCACCGCCTCCCCCTTCCCCCCCCCCAAAACACACACACACACACACACACAGCCAGCCAAAAACGCACTCGCGACCCACACATGCACGTGCATCGGCACACGCCAACCAGTCAACGTCGACAACCACACGCAAGGCTCGAAACGAAACCGGCGTCCTTCCACGTTGCCATCACGCTACGCGACACAAGACACAAGGAACCAACACAACAGCCGGCCCCACTAATTCCCACTCTCACGCCGCAAAAAGCACACCGAAACCGCCAAACGCACGCACATTCCCCTTCGCACTGACACCACCGACCGGCTCGCTACCACACACCTCTCGGCAGCCGTTTCACGCCAATTCGCCACACAGTCGACAAGCGCCCGCCCTGTACGGCACACGCAACGACGCAGCGCAGCAAAGGGCGCCCGCAACACATACCTCTCCGCCGCCCGACGCGCCAACCGCCACACCACACCGCCAGCCACTCGCAAATTGTGCACTGCCACCAGCCACACGTCCAACACGCCGCGCCGCCTCCGGCCACCCGCCAGGGGGCGCTCACGTCCGCGACAACAGCGCGGCCCGCCGGGCCGGGCCGAACCGAACCGAACCGAGCCGCCGCTGCTCTGCACTCGGCACGGCCACACCCTGCTGCAGACCGGGCTCGTCTCTCTGTACGCGTCTGCCTGCGCATCAACACAACACGACCTTTTATATTTTTTTTTTTCCTCTCTACCGCCATCCCTTCTTCTCGCGTTTTACTCGTTGTTGCAGCAGCGGCGCCACACCTACACATCCACAGCCCCAGCCGAGCCGGCCTCACCTCAGGGCCCGCCGCCAGCGTCTCCTCCTCGGGCACAGGTGCGGTGCTGTGGCCGCCCATCCAACCGCATTGCTGGCCGTCCAGCCACCAGGCGTTCCCACTGCCGCGAGCCACGCCGCGCACCGACCCTGCTGCAGAAAACGAAGCATAGCCAGAGACCGACCGATACACAAAGCAAGCCGTCGCCTCGCCTCTTGTCCTTCCTGCCTTCCTTCCGCCCCCGCCCTTCTCACACCACCGCCTCTCCACTTTCGCCCCCCCCCCCCCCTCCTTTTTTTTTTTTTTTTTTTTTTCTTCTTTCTTTCTTTCTTTGGCCCTCTCTCCTTCCCGCCATGGCGGTTACGGCACCGCCTGCAGCGGCAGATTTTTTGCGCCCACACGCCTACTCCTACCACCATTAACCTTGCCCTGCCCTGCCCATCAACGTCGCAGTCGAACCGACGCTTGCCAACACACTGCCCACGTTCCTTTCTCTTTTCGGCCTACGCCCATTACGCGCCGCCGCCACAGCACCTTCCCTTCCCACAACACACCGACGTCATCACACGCACCCAAAACAGGGGCCACGACCGTGTTCCTCGCCCACTCCCATCCCGCACGGTACGCACATTCCCAACTACTACCGCGCACCCTCCCTTTCCAATCTGTGTGTCTCTGTGTCTGTGTCCTGTCCGCGCGTGACGCCTCTCAACATCCGCCGTCCCCCGTCCCCCGTCCCGTTTTCGCCCCCATGCCGTCGTCGCGCCGCCTCCTCCCCGTCCACCGCCGCCCCTGTCCGCCCCGCACCACACCATACACCGCTGCTTGTCCCGGCCGTTGCCACCAAAGGCGCCGACCGCAAACGCGCCACGCCGCAGCCCCCGTGCGTCTCGCGCTCGCTTGCATCTCCGTGCCGACGCTGCCTCTCTTCCCACTCGCACTCGACCTCGACAACACAGTCTTTGGCTCCGCCACTGCGTGTTCCGGTGGTACGCACGCTGCAACACGTATGTATTCATTACCAGAGCGATGGCGAGGCATGACAGCATCTCTGTCTGACCAGAGAGTTCTTTATCGCTGCTAGTCGGCGCTTGGACCGCGCCAGACGACAGTAGTGGCACGCACCGGGTCGCCAGGAACAGTTGTTATATATATTGTAGCGCGAGTCGGGAGAGGTAGTAGTCGGTCGACAGTAGTAGCGGGTGGACGGTTGTACTGAGCGGGCGTCGGCGGCGTGCTCTGCTCGTCTCGCGACTCTGGTCACGGTTCGGGACGATGTATAGTATATTGTGTTATAATCAAAAAGGTGGTGTGACGCTGCATTGCGCAAATCTGATAACGTATGTTCATTGTACTTATTTTGTTCAACAACAAAAGCCCCACTATTACTGTTTTTCTAAAGTAACTTTTGTCTCTTAACGAAAAACATTCACTTTTTAAAGACTACGTCCTATGGCATTTCCCTCCAAGGAGTGCAATTAATTACCAGCCAGCACTCATTCATTGCACACAGCTGTGTAAGGGGTATCTACAATTGAGGAGCGGATATAAATGCAATTTTTTTTTTGTTTTTTTTTCTTTTGTGTGTGTGTTGTAACCTCCCAGCAAAATTTAAAATAATGGACAATGTTATTTACGGATGCTAATGGACATTGCGCTAATTGTAACCTCGCCCACAATGAGAGGTATTGAAAATGGCAACAAAAATGTGAAATTCGCAATCTGACTCAAATATAAAGTCTTCACACAACATTTAAAAAAGTCCGTTCAGTGACAAGAAACTTCAATTAAACCGAAATATCGGTCTTTGGCCCTGTGCAAAACAATCAGAATTAAAGTCTTACCTCCGAATAAATGGATGTCACATTTCTGCTCTGGTTGTTGCGCAGCGCTTGGAGGAACTGCATTGCAAATAATAATATTCTCTCTTTTTTTTTGTGATTTTAGTGACATTTTTCTTCAAAGAAGTGGAATGAAATGTGAAGTGCAACGAACTCTTTAGTTCAATAAAAAATTAAATGTTTGAAAAATGCTTTTGAAATAAAAATTATTATTGGGGAACTTGTTGGAGAATAATTACAATAAATACAATTTTTCATTATCTAATGATTATATTAATTAACAGTATACCTTATTCACCATCTTGACCAGTGTTGCCGACCGCCTACATCACAACAACCGCACTCGGCTGCTACTACTGACCGACCGCTCTGCATGACGACTATTAGCGTACTGCACGCGACGACTACTGACTGACTGACTGACTGACTGAGAACCGCTCGCAACACTCGCGCAGTCCAGCGCAAACTCTCTGGTCACAGATGCTACAATGTCTCGCCATCGCTACTATGTTACATACGTGTTTCAGTGTCTTTTTCATTGGGGTAACGATCTTTGGCTCTTTTTATTCTGAATACAGGGCCAAAGGTCAACGCTGCTGCCCTTATACAATTTATCAGGTTTCATTATGTCTGTTGCAATGTTACATACGGTTCACTCTTTCATTAATATTATCGTTGGGTTTGTTTTGTAGGGACGTTAACATTCTGGCACATTTTTATTATCATCGGACTCTCTGCTATTTGTGCAGGGAGGTTATGCCTGGGTCCATTTCCATTTCCATTTACATTTTAATATTGATAGACTTTTTGTTTTCTTTTTTGTTTCTTGTTGTTTTTCCTTCTTTTTTTTTGTTTTGTTTTTCCCGCTCTCACCACCACCGCCGCATCACGCCTTCCGTTTTCTTGGTTTCTTTTCTGTTCTTCAACTGCTTCAACATCACCGCGCCCCATTTCCACACCACAGCCATCAGCCTCCAAGACGGGCGGGCGCAGTGTGCCATTTCCGGCGCACAAGCACACCCGTACGGTACTCTCCTCGCCCCCACGCCACCAACAACACAGCGACCACGCGGCTTTCAGGCATGGCACGGCATGGCACGGCACGGCACGGCACGGCACCGGCGAAATGCGCCGCCCCCGCCCCTCCGCGCATCCGTCCGTCTCGCCACGTTCACTGACAGCCGCGTCTGCGGCTACACCACGACAACCACAACACAACACCGCTCCCCTCCCTGGCAACTCACATTGTTTTTCTCCTCCTCTTTTGCACAAACCACAACGCCGAGCACAGGCGCAAGCCACCCACACCCCGCGCCCCTCCCCGTCCCGTCTTTGGCCGCCGCTCCTCGTTTCCTCGTTTGCCCCCTCCCATCTCCCGAAATGCCATGCCAGCAGCGTTACGCATGCCCCTCCCCTGTCCACACAACACTACCGCCTAACGAACAGCCACATCCAGGGCACGCCCACCTCCAAACACTGCCAATTCACGGACGCACGCACACACACACACACACACACACACACACACACACACTCACTTTCTCGACACCTTTCTGTACGGAGGGTGCGTCATCTCGACCGTGACAGAGTGACGGCAACTATCGACGATCCATTTCCCCCCACTGGTAAAACATGTCCACTAACACCTACATACATCATTCAAGTACACAGACAATAGCATACACACAATGGGAGGGCACACGAACATGGACGGCACGGCACTGTCATACACTCTTCCTCAGAACCATATCAACAAACGTTACGTACATCCGGGAAAGCGAAAGCGAACGCGAAAGCGAAAGCGAAAGCAAAAGCAAAGGCAAAGCCCAATGCAGCCGTCAAAGGTAACGTTCACCACGGCAGACACTTGCAGCCGCGCCGCCGTTAAACGCATTTCAGTGCGGCTCCAATACGCCTCCGACACGGGAACGTTCCGTTGCTCTACGAATGCGTTTCTCCCCTTTTTCCCTTCCTCTCTCTTTTGCCCCCCCTCCTTGCACTCTTGCCTCATTCCTCACGTTCTGCCCAGACATTCCGACCGATCAAAGTCAACCTTTCGTTACCGTTCTCAGCGCGACGGTGTACAACAGTATGACGGGTGTGCCCAAGACTTCGGGTTCAGTTGCGTGACGCCGGTCTATCGCGCCGATCGACAGTTACTCAGGGGGCGACGGATCGGACCACGTCACCGACACACAAAACACTTTCAAACAAACAAATACATACCGGATGGACACAGACAAACACGTGTACAGACATTCGCCAAACAAACGACCGCCGCCGCCGCCGTCGTCGTCTAGCGTGCATCTTGAATGACGACATCGGTGTGCGTGCGTCGTACGCAATCAGTCAGACACGGCTATCAAACATCAGAGTCGAATGGTACATCATCGTGCGTGTCGCCGTACACGTACAGTACAATACAACAACAATGCGTCTTAATGGCACGTTCATTTCAACGTCACTCACACACCTCCACGCTGCAGTTACGTCGCACCATTGTCAAACTCGGCGTACAGCAAAGGGAATAGTGGGCGGCAAAAAAAACCAAACAAAAACACTTCACATTTCACCCTCGCCATGTATGATGTGCAAAAAAAACAAACCCGCAAACGGCCGTCGTTACGGTGACACAAAAGTCGCCGATCGCACTGTCCCCCCTCGCAGACGGGTAACACACACACCCCAACAACACCAATGGGTCAAAAACCACGCCAACGAGGCGTGCCACCATTCCACGCCACGGCGACCAACCTCGTGGCCGTACCCCGCGCAACACGCTTTGACGCGCCCCCCCACCCACAATCAAAATGCACACATACATCACAGCCGTCCACACAAACAACAACAACAATTCCGCCCTTCCCGCAAAAGGCAAGTTGGTGGCCCTGAAAAGGGCCGTTTTGCCGCTCTCGCAACGGAGGAGCCTTCTCCATCCTTCCTTCCATTCCAGAGCCACCTCCTTACTTGGAGCTCGTGTACTTGGTCACCGCCTTCGTGCCCTCGCTCACGGCGTGCTTGGCCAGCTCGCCAGGCAGCAACAGCCGCACAGCGGTCTGGATCTCGCGGGACGTGATGGTCGAGCGCTTGTTGTAGTGCGCCAGGCGAGAAGCCTCGGCCGCAATGCGCTCGAAAATGTCGTTCACGAAGCTGTTCATGATGCTCATCGCCTTCGACGAGATGCCCGTGTCAGGGTGCACCTGCTTCAGCACCTTGTAGATGTAGATGGCATAGCTCTCCTTCCTCTTGCGCTTCTTCTTCTTGTCGCCCTTCGAAATGTTCTTCTGCGCCTTGCCAGCCTTCTTGGCGGCCTTCCCGCTAGTCTTGGGCGGCATCTCGAACCAACGTACGGCAGCAGCAACACCAGTAGCAAGCGCTCCGCTCTAGTCAGCGTCTCCCCACACAGTGGCACCCGCCGCCAGCCGCCGCCGCACCTTTACCAGCTCGCCCTGTTGCGGCCGCCGACCAATGGGGCGCGCGCGCAACCGGCCGCCGCACCCGAGCCCATAAAGCACCCCCACCCCGGCTGCGCCGGCACGCACTCCGCTGCTCGACTCGCTGCCGCTCGCACCGGTCGTTTTCGTTTCCGTTTCGTGTGCACCGTCGCTAGCCCATCGCCATGTCCGGACGCGGAAAGGGAGGCAAAGTCAAGGGCAAGTCAAAGTCCCGCTCAAGCAGGGCTGGGCTCCAGTTCCCGGTCGGCAGAATCCACCGCCTCCTGCGCAAGGGAAACTACGCAGAGCGCGTCGGCGCCGGGGCGCCCGTCTACCTCGCCGCCGTCATGGAGTACCTCGCGGCTGAGGTGCTCGAGCTGGCCGGAAACGCGGCCCGCGACAACAAGAAGACGCGCATCATCCCGCGCCACCTGCAGCTTGCCATCCGCAACGACGAGGAGCTCAACAAGCTCCTGTCGGGCGTCACCATCGCACAGGGTGGTGTCCTGCCCAACATCCAGGCCGTCCTGCTGCCAAAGAAGACCGAGAAGAAGGCCTAAAGGAGGCCAGGCAATCGCAGCGCCGCGTGCTCCCCTGCACGCAACGCGCTTTGCCGGCTCGGCCCACAACAATCGGCCCTTTTCAGGGCCACCACACAAACCTACGTCCAAAGCAAAATTGCAGTCGTCCTCGCCGCACCTTGTTTTGTTTTAACTTTGCACTGTCACAGCACAGCCGCCGCCGGCGCACGTCCGCCATCTTGTCGCCCACACAGCCCGTGTGGCCCAACACACACACACACACACACACACATTTTGCACGGTCGCAGTCGCCTTCCAAACCGACAACGGCAGCAATAATGACCATTGTTAAAGGGAGGCGTGTCGACACACCGCCCTCCACTCCCGCGCGCAACGGCCGTCGACACGAACGAAACAGCTGATCCGGCCGCCTATGCCCACACGCCTTGCCTCGGAAACCCCAACGCCGCCGCAAACAAACACACAGAGCCAAACCACGCAAGCAAATAATCACCGCCTCTCGCACAACAACACACAGCCCGCCATCTCCGTCGCGATCGATACAAAGACACACAAACGAAGCAGCTCCACACACAGCCAGCCACATGACACGTTTCCTTTCCTTCTCCCCTCCCAGTCACATCACGTCGCTCAAACGGAAAGAAAGAAAGAAACAAACAAACAACACAGCGCACACACGCAGCAACAACACAGACTCTTTCGCACTTTTCAACTTCCGAACAGTGTGGTGGCCCTGAAAAGGGCCGTTTTCTAGTCTCTCCCACCCACAAGCACGGCCGCGGGAAGGCCAGCGCCCGCTGCGACGCAGCCTAACCGCCGAAACCGTACAGGGTGCGCCCCTGCCTCTTCAGGGCGTACACCACGTCCATGGCCGTCACAGTCTTGCGCTTGGCGTGCTCAGTGTACGTCACCGCGTCGCGGATCACGTTCTCCAGGAACACCTTCAGCACCCCGCGGGTCTCCTCGTAGATCAGACCAGAGATGCGCTTCACGCCGCCCCTGCGAGCCAGGCGGCGGATGGCGGGCTTCGTGATGCCCTGGATGTTGTCGCGCAACACCTTGCGGTGCCGCTTGGCGCCACCCTTGCCGAGCCCCTTTCCTCCCTTGCCGCGGCCTGTCATCCTTCCTTCCTCGGGCAAAGCAAAACGTGCACAAACAGCGGCTGCAGCGGCTGGCGAGTCGGCTACGGTCTGCGCCCAGCGCGCCCGCCGCCCCCCTATATAGACTCTGGCCCGCCCTCCCCCCACCACGCGCAACCGAGGGCATATAAGCGCAGCACGGAGGCGCGCGGGCCCGTTGTCAAGGCAGCACCGGACGCCGCGCCACACCTAACCTCCACGCACGCCGCTCCGCTACCGCTACCGCCATGGCCCGCACAAAGCAAACGGCCCGCAAGTCCACCGGCGGAAAGGCGCCGCGCAAACAGCTCGCCACCAAGGCGGCGAGGAAGAGCGCGCCCGCCACCGGAGGCGTCAAGAAGCCCCACCGCTACAGGCCGGGCACCGTCGCCCTGCGAGAAATCAGGCGCTACCAGAAGAGCACAGAGCTGCTCATCCGCAAGCTGCCATTCCAGCGCCTAGTGCGCGAGATCGCCCAGGACTTCAAGACCGACCTGCGCTTCCAGAGCTCCGCAGTCATGGCCCTGCAGGAGGCCAGCGAGGCCTACCTCGTCGGCCTCTTCGAAGACACCAACCTGTGCGCAATCCACGCCAAGCGCGTCACCATCATGCCCAAGGACATCCAGCTCGCGCGCCGCATCCGCGGCGAGCGCGCCTAAACCGCGCCGCGGCACCGCACCGCACAAACAAAAACGGCCCTTTTCAGGGCCACTAACATCTCTCCGTCGCGAGCAAACTTTGTCGGTCGCCTGCCTCTCGCCCCGCAACCCAAAAACAAAAACCACCACTTCCCGTCCGTCCGCCACACCCGCTCACTCTGCCTGCCTGCTAGCAGCGCGCAACAATCACACATCATCCCTCCCCGGCGCTCAAAGCGCACAATACCCAACGGCCGACGTCACACCGCACGGGTGGCTGGCCGGCCGCCGCTTTCGTTTCGAAAACAAAAAAAACCCGCACTCCACTCCGACGCGCTCGCTCGCTCTACACGCCACCGAAATCCCCGCCGACTCCTTCCGCATCTCAACGTGCCCCCCGTTGCAAAACATAACACACACACACACACAAAGGAACAAAACAAAGACCAGACACGACTCGACAAGACAGACATCCGAGAAGAACGAACGCAGGCAAGCCAACCAACGTATTCAAACTAAACAACGTGACAGAAAACCAACCGTCGGCCGCCGCCACAAACACGGCGACAATCAACCACGACAACAACAACAACAACAACAACAACAACACCGCTTACCGCTACCGCCGCCCACACCCGCCACCGACCCCCGCAATCCAACCACCACGGCACGCAAACAGCATCCCCACGGGCATACAGACAGACACCCACACCAAACGCAACACGACAATCAAAACCTTCCCCGACGTGCTTTGATGGCCCTGAGAAGGGCCGTTTTTTTTGGGCCGCGCGTCTCTTGCGCGCCACTAGACGACGACGGGGGGTGGGGACGACGGAGTCAAGCGCCAAACCCTTCCTTTCCCCCATCTCTTTCTCCTCTACTCTACTTCTTCTTCTTGGGCGAAGCCTTCGCCTTAGACGGCGTCGTCGCCTTCTTCGGGCGCGGCGCCTTCGGCTTCTTCGTCGGAACCTTGGCGGCCTTCTTCGCCTTCGACGGCGACTTGGCCTTGGCCGGCTTGGCCGCAGCCGCCTTCTTCGCACCCGCGGGAGCGGCCGACGCCGCAGACGCCTTCTTGGCGGCGCCCGCCTTCCGACCGGTCGCCGCCTTCACGCCACCAGCCTTCTTTGCGCCGGCCGCACGGGCGCCCTTCTTCTCCTTGCTGGCCGGAGCGGCGCGCTTCTTCTTGGCACCGCCAGCACGAGCCTTGCCGCCCTCGGCCGCCCCCCCGCCGCCGGCGCCGGCAAGCTTGAACGAGCCGGACGCGCCCTTCCCCTTCGTCTGCACCAGCTCGCCCGCCACGACGGCCGACTTGAGGTACTTCTTGATAAACGGCGCCAGCTTCTCCGCGTCCAGCTTGTAGTGCGCGGCTATGTACTTCTTGATCGCCTGCAGCGACGACCCGCCGCGCTCCTTCAGACTCTTGATGGCGGCCGTCACCATCTCAGAGGTGCGCGGGTGCGCAGGCTTGGCGCGCGGCTTCTTCGCAGACGACGCAGACTTGGCCTTCTTCGTAGTGCCGGTGGCGGCGGGTGCCGCAGCAGTCTCGTTCGTAGCCGCCTGATCTGCCATTTCGACGACGCGCGTAACACACAGCGAGAGCGAGCGGGACGGCAGGCACGCAAGCACAGCACAGCAGCAGAGCAGAGAATCACAAGGCCCAGCCAGTGTCGCGGGCGGGCGCGGACGGCCGAGAGAGCGGCCGCCACTCTGCGCGCCGCCGCGCCGCGCCTCCCGCGCTTGCTACCGCCCAACGTCCGACAGCCTGTGCGGAGCAGCCCCAAACCTGCGCCACAACCGCCCGCGCCTTTCAAACCACCGAGGATGGGGCTACACACAGCCACACCACAGTCGCCAACCAGTCGCCACGGCAGCGCCGCAAACCACGGCCAAACTGCAGCTACCGCGCGCTACAGCCTGGGTCGGCCCGCCGAGAATCGCCGCCCCCGCCCAAATGCCGCCCCCACAGCCCCAGCCGACGACCCGCCACAATGGCCAAACCTTCGGCAAAACTCCCACACCGTCGCCGCGGCAGCCCGGCCAGCGCGGCCGGCGCCACAGCCACACAAGCCGAGGCGTGCGGCGATGACGGCCGTGCAAACGCGCCTCCGCCGCCCCATCGCCTTCCGTCGCCCTCCCGCCGTTTCCCGATCGGCCCGCAGCCGTCGGGCCACATCGCGCGCCGTCCTCCTCCTCTCGCCCGCCAACATTCACAGCCGTTTCTCAACAATTGCCCGCCGCAAACGGACGCCGCCTGCGCAACAGGCGCCGCCGCCCCTCGCCGCTTCCGACCCAACCCCTCGACCGAGGCAAACCGCAATCCGAATCTACAGACCAACCCAATCTGCCGTCAAGCACACACGACAGCCGACCTTACACGTTACGCGTTACACATTACGTTTACACGTCTACGTTAGGTTAGGTTAGGTTAGGTGGACGTGGGTTAGGTTAAGGGGACTTGGGTTAGGTTAAGCGTCAAACTTAGGTTAAGCATTCAAACACGTCAGGCGTCAGAGGTTAGGTTAGGTTAGGTTAGGTTAGGTTACACGTTAGGTTAAGGGGTCAGTGCTAGGTTAAGAAGCGTCAAACGTAGGTTAAAAAAGCGTTCAAACGTGAGGCGTGAGCCGGACAGCTTACCTTACGTAGACGTTAGGGGCTCACAGGCTGAGCTCACCTCGCCACACCACAGGTTAGGTTCGGTTCGCTCGGCTCAGCGTAAAGCGCCGAGGTCAGGGTTACGTTCGTTCACCTTCGGGCGCCACACTTTCGGTTGAAAGGTCGCGACGGGACGACGTCGGCAGGCACGCCGCAAACGAACAAAAACGTACAGACGACGTCGGAAACCGCCGACAGACGGGGGAGCAGCACGACCACGACCAGACACCGAGCGCGAACGAGACACACGCGAACCACCCCCACCGGCCAAAGGGCACCACACAACAACCCAGAGCACCACGTGTCGACACCAGAGCAACCCGCCGCTCACGCGACATGGGCTGGCACCGAAGGGCAACCGCCCGCAACTGCGCTTTCCGCGCCGGCCCGGATGCACGTCGTGCTACAACAACACCACTACCGTACACAGCCGCTGTTCACAACATCACTATCAATGGCGCGCCCGCGGCTCGCCGCCGTCGCAGTCGCAGCCCCAACGCCAGCACTTTTGCACCACCATTCACACGCACCGCAACACAGCTCGCCGACACAGCCGAACAAAACAAACACCACACAACAACAGCAACAACGCCGCCGCCTCTACTTGTGCCGGCGACCCACCCCGCCGATGGCGCACCTTTCGCCAGCCGGCAATCGACACACACGCACCCACCCACCGGGGCCCAGTGCAAAAAAAAACACACAAAAACAAAAAAACCAAACAACACAAACGACACGGGAAGCGCACACCGCCACTTCGCGCGCACGCCACCAACCAGTCGTCGTCTCAAAATAACAAACACAAACAAAATAAACTAACAACTAGGGCAACACAAAACAAAAACGCCTCGCACGAACCGCCCACAAAAAGGACAAGCACACGCACAGCCTCTGCTGACGACCACGACGCAGCGGCACGCTGCTCCTGTCCCGCGCCCCGCGCCCCACTCGATTCACAACTCACGCGACACCGTCAACGACGGGCTCGCTTCCCGCAACCTACCACCTTTCCGCCACGACGCACAGCCCCAGCCAGCCCCACCCGACGACGCCCGTGGCAACGACTGCACTTTCACCACCGCCTCCCCCTTCCCCCCCCCCAAAACACACACACACACACACACACAGCCAGCCAAAAACGCACTCGCGACCCACACATGCACGTGCATCGGCACACGCCAACCAGTCAACGTCGACAACCACACGCAAGGCTCGAAACGAAACCGGCGTCCTTCCACGTTGCCATCACGCTACGCGACACAAGACACAAGGAACCAACACAACAGCCGGCCCCACTAATTCCCACTCTCACGCCGCAAAAAGCACACCGAAACCGCCAAACGCACGCACATTCCCCTTCGCACTGACACCACCGACCGGCTCGCTACCACACACCTCTCGGCAGCCGTTTCACGCCAATTCGCCACACAGTCGACAAGCGCCCGCCCTGTACGGCACACGCAACGACGCAGCGCAGCAAAGGGCGCCCGCAACACATACCTCTCCGCCGCCCGACGCGCCAACCGCCACACCACACCGCCAGCCACTCGCAAATTGTGCACTGCCACCAGCCACACGTCCAACACGCCGCGCCGCCTCCGGCCACCCGCCAGGGGGCGCTCACGTCCGCGACAACAGCGCGGCCCGCCGGGCCGGGCCGAACCGAACCGAACCGAGCCGCCGCTGCTCTGCACTCGGCACGGCCACACCCTGCTGCAGACCGGGCTCGTCTCTCTGTACGCGTCTGCCTGCGCATCAACACAACACGACCTTTTATATTTTTTTTTTTCCTCTCTACCGCCATCCCTTCTTCTCGCGTTTTACTCGTTGTTGCAGCAGCGGCGCCACACCTACACATCCACAGCCCCAGCCGAGCCGGCCTCACCTCAGGGCCCGCCGCCAGCGTCTCCTCCTCGGGCACAGGTGCGGTGCTGTGGCCGCCCATCCAACCGCATTGCTGGCCGTCCAGCCACCAGGCGTTCCCACTGCCGCGAGCCACGCCGCGCACCGACCCTGCTGCAGAAAACGAAGCATAGCCAGAGACCGACCGATACACAAAGCAAGCCGTCGCCTCGCCTCTTGTCCTTCCTGCCTTCCTTCCGCCCCCGCCCTTCTCACACCACCGCCTCTCCACTTTCGCCCCCCCCCCCCCCCCCTCCTTTTTTTTTTTTTTTTTTTTTTCCGCTTGCTACCGCCCAACGTCCGACAGCCTGTGCGGAGCAGCCCCAAACCTGCGCCACAACCGCCCGCGCCTTTCAAACCACCGAGGATGGGGCTACACACAGCCACACCACAGTCGCCAACCAGTCGCCACGGCAGCGCCGCAAACCACGGCCAAACTGCAGCTACCGCGCGCTACAGCCTGGGTCGGCCCGCCGAGAATCGCCGCCCCCGCCCAAATGCCGCCCCCACAGCCCCAGCCGACGACCCGCCACAATGGCCAAACCTTCGGCAAAACTCCCACACCGTCGCCGCGGCAGCCCGGCCAGCGCGGCCGGCGCCACAGCCACACAAGCCGAGGCGTGCGGCGATGACGGCCGTGCAAACGCGCCTCCGCCGCCCCATCGCCTTCCGTCGCCCTCCCGCCGTTTCCCGATCGGCCCGCAGCCGTCGGGCCACATCGCGCGCCGTCCTCCTCCTCTCGCCCGCCAACATTCACAGCCGTTTCTCAACAATTGCCCGCCGCAAACGGACGCCGCCTGCGCAACAGGCGCCGCCGCCCCTCGCCGCTTCCGACCCAACCCCTCGACCGAGGCAAACCGCAATCCGAATCTACAGACCAACCCAATCTGCCGTCAAGCACACACGACAGCCGACCTTACACGTTACGCGTTACACATTACGTTTACACGTCTACGTTAGGTTAGGTTAGGTTAGGTGGACGTGGGTTAGGTTAAGGGGACTTGGGTTAGGTTAAGCGTCAAACTTAGGTTAAGCATTCAAACACGTCAGGCGTCAGAGGTTAGGTTAGGTTAGGTTAGGTTAGGTTACACGTTAGGTTAAGGGGTCAGTGCTAGGTTAAGAAGCGTCAAACGTAGGTTAAAAAAGCGTTCAAACGTGAGGCGTGAGCCGGACAGCTTACCTTACGTAGACGTTAGGGGCTCACAGGCTGAGCTCACCTCGCCACACCACAGGTTAGGTTCGGTTCGCTCGGCTCAGCGTAAAGCGCCGAGGTCAGGGTTACGTTCGTTCACCTTCGGGCGCCACACTTTCGGTTGAAAGGTCGCGACGGGACGACGTCGGCAGGCACGCCGCAAACGAACAAAAACGTACAGACGACGTCGGAAACCGCCGACAGACGGGGGAGCAGCACGACCACGACCAGACACCGAGCGCGAACGAGACACACGCGAACCACCCCCACCGGCCAAAGGGCACCACACAACAACCCAGAGCACCACGTGTCGACACCAGAGCAACCCGCCGCTCACGCGACATGGGCTGGCACCGAAGGGCAACCGCCCGCAACTGCGCTTTCCGCGCCGGCCCGGATGCACGTCGTGCTACAACAACACCACTACCGTACACAGCCGCTGTTCACAACATCACTATCAATGGCGCGCCCGCGGCTCGCCGCCGTCGCAGTCGCAGCCCCAACGCCAGCACTTTTGCACCACCATTCACACGCACCGCAACACAGCTCGCCGACACAGCCGAACAAAACAAACACCACACAACAACAGCAACAACGCCGCCGCCTCTACTTGTGCCGGCGACCCACCCCGCCGATGGCGCACCTTTCGCCAGCCGGCAATCGACACACACGCACCCACCCACCGGGGCCCAGTGCAAAAAAAAACACACAAAAACAAAAAAACCAAACAACACAAACGACACGGGAAGCGCACACCGCCACTTCGCGCGCACGCCACCAACCAGTCGTCGTCTCAAAATAACAAACACAAACAAAATAAACTAACAACTAGGGCAACACAAAACAAAAACGCCTCGCACGAACCGCCCACAAAAAGGACAAGCACACGCACAGCCTCTGCTGACGACCACGACGCAGCGGCACGCTGCTCCTGTCCCGCGCCCCGCGCCCCACTCGATTCACAACTCACGCGACACCGTCAACGACGGGCTCGCTTCCCGCAACCTACCACCTTTCCGCCACGACGCACAGCCCCAGCCAGCCCCACCCGACGACGCCCGTGGCAACGACTGCACTTTCACCACCGCCTCCCCCTTCCCCCCCCCCAAAACACACACACACACACACACACAGCCAGCCAAAAACGCACTCGCGACCCACACATGCACGTGCATCGGCACACGCCAACCAGTCAACGTCGACAACCACACGCAAGGCTCGAAACGAAACCGGCGTCCTTCCACGTTGCCATCACGCTACGCGACACAAGACACAAGGAACCAACACAACAGCCGGCCCCACTAATTCCCACTCTCACGCCGCAAAAAGCACACCGAAACCGCCAAACGCACGCACATTCCCCTTCGCACTGACACCACCGACCGGCTCGCTACCACACACCTCTCGGCAGCCGTTTCACGCCAATTCGCCACACAGTCGACAAGCGCCCGCCCTGTACGGCACACGCAACGACGCAGCGCAGCAAAGGGCGCCCGCAACACATACCTCTCCGCCGCCCGACGCGCCAACCGCCACACCACACCGCCAGCCACTCGCAAATTGTGCACTGCCACCAGCCACACGTCCAACACGCCGCGCCGCCTCCGGCCACCCGCCAGGGGGCGCTCACGTCCGCGACAACAGCGCGGCCCGCCGGGCCGGGCCGAACCGAACCGAACCGAGCCGCCGCTGCTCTGCACTCGGCACGGCCACACCCTGCTGCAGACCGGGCTCGTCTCTCTGTACGCGTCTGCCTGCGCATCAACACAACACGACCTTTTATATTTTTTTTTTTCCTCTCTACCGCCATCCCTTCTTCTCGCGTTTTACTCGTTGTTGCAGCAGCGGCGCCACACCTACACATCCACAGCCCCAGCCGAGCCGGCCTCACCTCAGGGCCCGCCGCCAGCGTCTCCTCCTCGGGCACAGGTGCGGTGCTGTGGCCGCCCATCCAACCGCATTGCTGGCCGTCCAGCCACCAGGCGTTCCCACTGCCGCGAGCCACGCCGCGCACCGACCCTGCTGCAGAAAACGAAGCATAGCCAGAGACCGACCGATACACAAAGCAAGCCGTCGCCTCGCCTCTTGTCCTTCCTGCCTTCCTTCCGCCCCCGCCCTTCTCACACCACCGCCTCTCCACTTTCGCCCCCCCCCCCCCCCCTCCTTTTTTTTTTTTTTTTTTTTTTCTTCTTTCTTTCTTTCTTTGGCCCTCTCTCCTTCCCGCCATGGCGGTTACGGCACCGCCTGCAGCGGCAGATTTTTTGCGCCCACACGCCTACTCCTACCACCATTAACCTTGCCCTGCCCTGCCCTGCCCATCAACGTCGCAGTCGAACCGACGCTTGCCAACACACTGCCCACGTTCCTTTCTCTTTTCGGCCTACGCCCATTACGCGCCGCCGCCACAGCACCTTCCCTTCCCACAACACACCGACGTCATCACACGCACCCAAAACAGGGGCCACGACCGTGTTCCTCGCCCACTCCCATCCCGCACGGTACGCACATTCCCAACTACTACCGCGCACCCTCCCTTTCCAATCTGTGTGTCTCTGTGTCTGTGTCCTGTCCGCGCGTGACGCCTCTCAACATCCGCCGTCCCCCGTCCCCCGTCCCGTTTTCGCCCCCATGCCGTCGTCGCGCCGCCTCCTCCCCGTCCACCGCCGCCCCTGTCCGCCCCGCACCACACCATACACCGCTGCTTGTCCCGGCCGTTGCCACCAAAGGCGCCGACCGCAAACGCGCCACGCCGCAGCCCCCGTGCGTCTCGCGCTCGCTTGCATCTCCGTGCCGACGCTGCCTCTCTTCCCACTCGCACTCGACCTCGACAACACAGTCTTTGGCTCCGCCACTGCGTGTTCCGGTGGTACGCACGCTGCAACACGTATGTATTCATTACCAGAGCGATGGCGAGGCATGACAGCATCTCTGTCTGACCAGAGAGTTCTTTATCGCTGCTAGTCGGCGCTTGGACCGCGCCAGACGACAGTAGTGGCACGCACCGGGTCGCCAGGAACAGTTGTTATATATATTGTAGCGCGAGTCGGGAGAGGTAGTAGTCGGTCGACAGTAGTAGCGGGTGGACGGTTGTACTGAGCGGGCGTCGGCGGCGTGCTCTGCTCGTCTCGCGACTCTGGTCACGGTTCGGGACGATGTATAGTATATTGTGTTATAATCAAAAAGGTGGTGTGACGCTGCATTGCGCAAATCTGATAACGTATGTTCATTGTACTTATTTTGTTCAACAACAAAAGCCCCACTATTACTGTTTTTCTAAAGTAACTTTTGTCTCTTAACGAAAAACATTCACTTTTTAAAGACTACGTCCTATGGCATTTCCCTCCAAGGAGTGCAATTAATTACCAGCCAGCACTCATTCATTGCACACAGCTGTGTAAGGGGTATCTACAATTGAGGAGCGGATATAAATGCAATTTTTTTTTTGTTTTTTTTTCTTTTGTGTGTGTGTTGTAACCTCCCAGCAAAATTTAAAATAATGGACAATGTTATTTACGGATGCTAATGGACATTGCGCTAATTGTAACCTCGCCCACAATGAGAGGTATTGAAAATGGCAACAAAAATGTGAAATTCGCAATCTGACTCAAATATAAAGTCTTCACACAACATTTAAAAAAGTCCGTTCAGTGACAAGAAACTTCAATTAAACCGAAATATCGGTCTTTGGCCCTGTGCAAAACAATCAGAATTAAAGTCTTACCTCCGAATAAATGGATGTCACATTTCTGCTCTGGTTGTTGCGCAGCGCTTGGAGGAACTGCATTGCAAATAATAATATTCTCTCTTTTTTTTTGTGATTTTAGTGACATTTTTCTTCAAAGAAGTGGAATGAAATGTGAAGTGCAACGAACTCTTTAGTTCAATAAAAAATTAAATGTTTGAAAAATGCTTTTGAAATAAAAATTATTATTGGGGAACTTGTTGGAGAATAATTACAATAAATACAATTTTTCATTATCTAATGATTATATTAATTAACAGTATACCTTA
Organism: Schistocerca americana; assembly: GCF_021461395.2. NCBI lineage: Eukaryota > Metazoa > Arthropoda > Insecta > Orthoptera > Acrididae > Schistocerca > Schistocerca americana. Next base: position 33,331 of record NW_025726580.1, on the reverse strand, counting down.
TTCACCATCTTGACCAGTGTTGCCGACCGCCTACATCACAACAACCGCACTCGGCTGCTACTACTGACCGACCGCTCTGCATGACGACTATTAGCGTACTGCACGCGACGACTACTGACTGACTGACTGACTGACTGAGAACCGCTCGCAACACTCGCGCAGTCCAGCGCAAACTCTCTGGTCACAGATGCTACAATGTCTCGCCATCGCTACTATGTTACATACGTGTTTCAGTGTCTTTTTCATTGGGGTAACGATCTTTGGCTCTTTTTATTCTGAATACAGGGCCAAAGGTCAACGCTGCTGCCCTTATACAATTTATCAGGTTTCATTATGTCTGTTGCAATGTTACATACGGTTCACTCTTTCATTAATATTATCGTTGGGTTTGTTTTGTAGGGACGTTAACATTCTGGCACATTTTTATTATCATCGGACTCTCTGCTATTTGTGCAGGGAGGTTATGCCTGGGTCCATTTCCATTTCCATTTACATTTTAATATTGATAGACTTTTTGTTTTCTTTTTTGTTTCTTGTTGTTTTTCCTTCTTTTTTTTTGTTTTGTTTTTCCCGCTCTCACCACCACCGCCGCATCACGCCTTCCGTTTTCTTGGTTTCTTTTCTGTTCTTCAACTGCTTCAACATCACCGCGCCCCATTTCCACACCACAGCCATCAGCCTCCAAGACGGGCGGGCGCAGTGTGCCATTTCCGGCGCACAAGCACACCCGTACGGTACTCTCCTCGCCCCCACGCCACCAACAACACAGCGACCACGCGGCTTTCAGGCATGGCACGGCATGGCACGGCACGGCACGGCACGGCACCGGCGAAATGCGCCGCCCCCGCCCCTCCGCGCATCCGTCCGTCTCGCCACGTTCACTGACAGCCGCGTCTGCGGCTACACCACGACAACCACAACACAACACCGCTCCCCTCCCTGGCAACTCACATTGTTTTTCTCCTCCTCTTTTGCACAAACCACAACGCCGAGCACAGGCGCAAGCCACCCACACCCCGCGCCCCTCCCCGTCCCGTCTTTGGCCGCCGCTCCTCGTTTCCTCGTTTGCCCCCTCCCATCTCCCGAAATGCCATGCCAGCAGCGTTACGCATGCCCCTCCCCTGTCCACACAACACTACCGCCTAACGAACAGCCACATCCAGGGCACGCCCACCTCCAAACACTGCCAATTCACGGACGCACGCACACACACACACACACACACACACACACACACACACACTCACTTTCTCGACACCTTTCTGTACGGAGGGTGCGTCATCTCGACCGTGACAGAGTGACGGCAACTATCGACGATCCATTTCCCCCCACTGGTAAAACATGTCCACTAACACCTACATACATCATTCAAGTACACAGACAATAGCATACACACAATGGGAGGGCACACGAACATGGACGGCACGGCACTGTCATACACTCTTCCTCAGAACCATATCAACAAACGTTACGTACATCCGGGAAAGCGAAAGCGAACGCGAAAGCGAAAGCGAAAGCAAAAGCAAAGGCAAAGCCCAATGCAGCCGTCAAAGGTAACGTTCACCACGGCAGACACTTGCAGCCGCGCCGCCGTTAAACGCATTTCAGTGCGGCTCCAATACGCCTCCGACACGGGAACGTTCCGTTGCTCTACGAATGCGTTTCTCCCCTTTTTCCCTTCCTCTCTCTTTTGCCCCCCCTCCTTGCACTCTTGCCTCATTCCTCACGTTCTGCCCAGACATTCCGACCGATCAAAGTCAACCTTTCGTTACCGTTCTCAGCGCGACGGTGTACAACAGTATGACGGGTGTGCCCAAGACTTCGGGTTCAGTTGCGTGACGCCGGTCTATCGCGCCGATCGACAGTTACTCAGGGGGCGACGGATCGGACCACGTCACCGACACACAAAACACTTTCAAACAAACAAATACATACCGGATGGACACAGACAAACACGTGTACAGACATTCGCCAAACAAACGACCGCCGCCGCCGCCGTCGTCGTCTAGCGTGCATCTTGAATGACGACATCGGTGTGCGTGCGTCGTACGCAATCAGTCAGACACGGCTATCAAACATCAGAGTCGAATGGTACATCATCGTGCGTGTCGCCGTACACGTACAGTACAATACAACAACAATGCGTCTTAATGGCACGTTCATTTCAACGTCACTCACACACCTCCACGCTGCAGTTACGTCGCACCATTGTCAAACTCGGCGTACAGCAAAGGGAATAGTGGGCGGCAAAAAAAACCAAACAAAAACACTTCACATTTCACCCTCGCCATGTATGATGTGCAAAAAAAACAAACCCGCAAACGGCCGTCGTTACGGTGACACAAAAGTCGCCGATCGCACTGTCCCCCCTCGCAGACGGGTAACACACACACCCCAACAACACCAATGGGTCAAAAACCACGCCAACGAGGCGTGCCACCATTCCACGCCACGGCGACCAACCTCGTGGCCGTACCCCGCGCAACACGCTTTGACGCGCCCCCCCACCCACAATCAAAATGCACACATACATCACAGCCGTCCACACAAACAACAACAACAATTCCGCCCTTCCCGCAAAAGGCAAGTTGGTGGCCCTGAAAAGGGCCGTTTTGCCGCTCTCGCAACGGAGGAGCCTTCTCCATCCTTCCTTCCATTCCAGAGCCACCTCCTTACTTGGAGCTCGTGTACTTGGTCACCGCCTTCGTGCCCTCGCTCACGGCGTGCTTGGCCAGCTCGCCAGGCAGCAACAGCCGCACAGCGGTCTGGATCTCGCGGGACGTGATGGTCGAGCGCTTGTTGTAGTGCGCCAGGCGAGAAGCCTCGGCCGCAATGCGCTCGAAAATGTCGTTCACGAAGCTGTTCATGATGCTCATCGCCTTCGACGAGATGCCCGTGTCAGGGTGCACCTGCTTCAGCACCTTGTAGATGTAGATGGCATAGCTCTCCTTCCTCTTGCGCTTCTTCTTCTTGTCGCCCTTCGAAATGTTCTTCTGCGCCTTGCCAGCCTTCTTGGCGGCCTTCCCGCTAGTCTTGGGCGGCATCTCGAACCAACGTACGGCAGCAGCAACACCAGTAGCAAGCGCTCCGCTCTAGTCAGCGTCTCCCCACACAGTGGCACCCGCCGCCAGCCGCCGCCGCACCTTTACCAGCTCGCCCTGTTGCGGCCGCCGACCAATGGGGCGCGCGCGCAACCGGCCGCCGCACCCGAGCCCATAAAGCACCCCCACCCCGGCTGCGCCGGCACGCGTCGCGAGTCTGCGCCGAGCCGCCGCAGCGTCAGGTCGCTTGGGCTCTCCGCAGCGCTTTGTCCGTCGCGCGCCTTTGTTCACGAGCGCCTTTGTTCTCGCGCGCCTTTGTCAAGGCACGCGGGCCGAAGGTGGCCACGTGGCAGAAGCGGTAGCGGACTTCTCCAGCTAACGACTCGCTTGCGAGTTCGTCTAGCGGCAAAATTGTGTGTTACCGTTATCGTGGCTGCAATACAAATTGATCAGCATCAATTTGTATTGCGCCTAGGGACTGTTAGGGCACGCCGTGAGTCAGGACCCCCTTCACGTGGGACCAGTCCGCGCTCACTCGCTTAGCACCCACCCTCAAGAGCTCCTGTCTTCCCCATGGAAGGCAATAACATCGCTGCGAACGTCGCGGCGGTGGTCGCCGCGTCAGAGCACGCTCTGGTGGCGGCCTCCAATGCTCCGACCCCCGCGACCGCTCCTCCAGGGTATCGCCCACTCACAACGGTCGAACTCTTTGTTGTAATGAACCGCATGGCCAAAGCCGCCACCGCCTCTGAACGCGAGGCCGCGGAAAAGGCTTACATAAGGTTCTTACAGTACGACCTCCCCGCCGCACTGCCAGGCGCAGCCAGTGAAGAGGCCAAGGTACCGCCGGGAGCCCCGCCAGGCGTGTCCACGCAAGAGGACACTGCACTGCCGGAGGCGGCCCCGAAGGGAGCAGAGCCACCAGGCGTGGCGTCTCATGCACCCACTGCCCTGCTGGCTCCCCCCACGGTACAGGCCAGTCAAGAGGCTGCTGACCTGCCAGCAGCATCTCACGAGGACGTTATTCCAGAAGCCAACCTGGAAAAATTAATCCACGATGGCGAGGCTATGGAAGTCTCACTCCCATCGCGTAAAAGGCCGGCGGATGACGATGAGTCGTCCGAAAGCACCCCTTCTTCTGCCCACAGAATGCCGCAGCAGAAGAAGAAGCAAACCGCGCCTGAAGGCGCCACAGAAGACATTGAAGCCGCAGAGGAGGAAGAAGATGAGTTTGTCGTCCCCAAGCGGAAGCACACGGCTCGGGCAAGGAAGCTCGAGCAGGTGCAGCCGCTCCCGACGGCAAACTCGTTCGAGTCCGCCCCAATCGACACCGAGGCTATGGAGGAAGCGCCAAGGCCGCCCAAAAGGGTGGCCCCACCACCAATCAATGTCCTTTGGAAGGACACCTTTCGAGCCTTCCTAGAAAAATTCTCTGAGGGTGTGTCCGCACCACCCAAAATAAAGTCCCTTGGGCGCGAGATGTTGCGCATCACACCTGCAAACATGGACGACTACCGCGCAACCATGAGTAAGATTCGGGAGGAGGGGCTGTTCTGCTACACTCATGATGCAGAGCGGCTCCCTCTCCTGAAGGTAGTCTTCCGCCGTTTGCCCATGAGTATGGAACCTGATCACCTCAAGGAGGAACTCCTCGCCTTGGGGTACAGCGTTAGATCAGCAGGCCTCATGAAGTCACCCAGGACACGGAGGGACATGCCACTGTTCCTCGTTGTCCTGGTGGACAGCATCGAGGCCAGAAAGATATTTCAACTTAAAACAATAGCCACAGTCGACGTAGAAGTTGAGCCGCTCCGGGCCAAGGGGCGAAGAGCACAGTGCTTCTCGTGCCAAGGCCTGGATCATGTGGCACACTTCTGCACAATGCCTGCCCGTTGCGTCAAATGCGCGGGCTCCCATCAAAGCAGAGACTGCAAAAAGAGCAAAGATGAACCGCCGAAATGCTGCAACTGCAGTGAACAACACGTGGCCAGCTACAGGGGCTGCAACCTATTTAAAAAGACCAGGCGCCGCGGACGCGGACGTGGAACGTCACGCCCAGTCCAGCAAGGCACCAGCTATGCCGCAGCCGCAAAAGGCGCGGCCCCAGCCCACCAGGAGCGACAGCAAGCACCCCCAGACGCCACGAACAAGCCGGCTGCCACAAACCAGTCACCAGCAGCCCAGCCAGGCCCCACCCCACCCGCAACAAGCACCAAAGACTGCAGTCAGGGCCCACTGCGTCCCACCCCCAGCTCCCCACACCAAACATGTCAGGCAAACGCACAGGTGGCCAGTCGCACGGCACCTGCTGCACACATCCCACCGGTTCGCAATACTGCAACAGCCATTCCTGAACCCCACAATAAACCCTGTTTGGAGACAACACAGCTAAATGCCCTCCTGCACTCGCTGACGTCAATGCTCCAGCAACTCCCAGTACTAGTGCAGGCAGTCACGGCGGCCCTCCAGGCCAGCACCGTCCCAGCCCCACACCATGGATAACCCGCACATACATGGGCTAACCGTCTGCGGATTCAACGCAAACGGCCTGGTAAGGCAACAAGGTGAGTTTCGCAACTTTCTGCAGGACGAAGCAGTTGATATATGTCTCGTTTGCGAAACCCACCTTAAGCCTGGAGTCCAAGTCAGGGCAGCCAATTACGCCTGTTACCGCTATGATAGGCCGACTGCCGGTGGTGGGACAGCCGTGTATGTTCGACGTGCACTGATGCACCATGCCACCCACCTCCCTGACCTAGTATCGGTGGAAGCCACAGCAGTCAGCGTGTCCACCGCAATAGGACAGATAACCTTCGTTGCTGCCTATAAGCCCCCACGCGCTACTCTTGCCGACCAGGATATCGACGCGCTACTGGCGGCTGGGGGGCGGGTTTTCATTGCGGGTGACTTCAACTCGAAGCACGCGGAATGGAACTCCCGCCTCACAAATGCCAATGGCCGCCGTCTCCTCAGAGCTGCCCAGAGAAACGGCGCCATAGCTCTGGGGCCATTCGAACATACCATCTTCCCAGCTCGCCAGGACCTGTTGTCCGATGTGCTGGACATAGCAATTCTCAAAGGTATAGGGCACCACATCTCCGCATCGACGCGCTGTGCACTGTCATCAGATCACGTCCCAGTGATCTATGACGTGGACATCGTCGGTGCGGCCCTTCCGCCACGTCGTCCGAACTTCAGGCACCTAAATCGAGAGCGCTATCAGGAGGAGGTCCTCCCTCTCCTGACAGACGCCCCAGACCCTTCTGAGGTTGGCACGGACACTGCCCTGCAGTACCTGAGCGAAAAACTGCTCCAGGCCGCCGAGGCAGCCTCACCGCCTCCCGCACAACATCCACTGGTAAACTCCCGTCGCCTCCCGCCCGAAATCAGGGAGACGATCCGGGAGAAAAACCGGCTCTTCCGAGAGTGGCAAATTACACGCCAACGTCACACGAAGGCCCGGCTGAACCACATGCGCCGGGAGATCAAGGCTGCAGTCGAGGCCCACCGAAACAGGGAATGGGCGGCCCTAGTGGAAACCCTTGACCCTGCTGACGGCAACGCCTGGCGCGTCGCAAAATCATTTTTGAGACGACGTAGGCGCGTCCCACCAATTCAGGTAGGCCAGGAGGTCTTCAGCCACCCCGATGAAAAGGCGAACGTGTTGGCCGACCACTTCGCGGCGTCTTTCACGCCCGTGGCGGACGTCGTGGACGCCGATCACGTTCGCCTGGTAGAAACACAGCTCCCCACCTTCCTAGCGGCCAGAGAAGACGGAGACAACATTGAGCTGATAACAGTGGAAGAAGTGGCCCTGCAGCTACGGACAATCAGCCCAAAAAAGGCGGGAGGGGATGATGGCATCGTCGGCATCCTCCTGCGCGAACTCCCAGCAGAGGCATACCAGACGCTCGCAGACATCTTCAACACCATCCTACGCACGGGAATCTACCCTTCCGAGTGGAAACACGCGGAAGTGGTAGCAATCCCTAAGACAGACAAGGACCCCCGTCTGGCGGCCTCCTACCGCCCGATCAGCCTCCTGCCCACACTCTCGAAAGTATTCGAGCGCCTCTACGCCAAACGCCTCCTCAGACACGTGGAGGCCGAACATCTGCTTCCAGATGAACAGTTCGGTTTTCGCAGGGGCCACTCCACAGTACACCAACTCATGCGTGTCGTGGAGGAAGCTATGAGAGCCCTGGAGACCCGGGAATACCTTGGGGCGGTGTTCCTGGACGTCTCTAGGGCATTTGACTCCGTGTGGCACGACGGGCTCGTGTACAAACTATTCGTGCACGGGATCCCGACGTCGCACGGGGTGCTACTGAAGTCCTACCTCGAAGACCGGACCTTTCATGTGCGCCTTGAGGAGGGTGTGTCTACCCAACGACCGATCCAGGCTGGAGTGCCGCAGGGGTCCGTACTCGGCCCCCTGCTGTACTCCCTCTACACCGCAGATGCTCCGCGAGTGGCGCGGGTGTCGCTCGCATTATATGCCGACGACACTGCGCTGCTCGTCCGGAGCATGAACCTGCAAGAAATGAGACGGCGTCTCCAGCTAGGGTGTGAGGCTTTAGGAAGCTGGTCGACGAAATGGCGGCTGAAATTTAATGCTGCCAAAAGTCAGGCAGTAATATTCACAAAGAGAATGCTGCCTCGTGACTTAGAGCCGGTGACGATCACGGGAGGCCCCATCCCGTGGTGTAAAACCGCGAAATACCTCGGGGTAACCTTAGACCAGCGGTTAACATGGCGCCCCCACATACAGGAGGCAAAGGGTAGGGCTGCAGGGCGTCTTCGTGTCCTGTACCCTCTACTCAACCCGACTTCGACGCTTCCCCCTCGCCACGGCATCACCCTATACCTGGCACTGGTTCGCCCGGTGCTGGAGTACGCTGCCGTGGTGTGGGGAAATGCGGCCGAAACCCACATTGTTGAGCTCCAGAGGGTGCAGAACCGAGCACTTCGGCTCGCCCTCCGTCTACCCTGGCGCTACCCAACTGCCCAGCTACACCAACAAACTGGTATACCTCTGCTGAGAGATCGCTTCCGACAATCAGCGCGACAGTTTTATCAAGAGGCCCACAGGTCTCACAATAGGCTCATCCAGGCACTGGGCCACCAAATCCACCACAGGCCGACCACACGTTGGCCCGACCTGTTGCAAGCATAAAAACCTTGCAACAACCAATGGATGCAACGCATCCGATAGGCCAGCCCGAAATAAGTCAGTTCCCTTCCACATCTTATAAGTAAATATTTGCAGGAATAGCACCCGATGCTCACCCTGCCCCTTCACGAGCAAAGGACTGCTCGCAAGTAAAAGTGAGTGAGTGAGTGCGCCGGCACGCACTCCGCTGCTCGACTCGCTGCCGCTCGCACCGGTCGTTTTCGTTTCCGTTTCGTGTGCACCGTCGCTAGCCCATCGCCATGTCCGGACGCGGAAAGGGAGGCAAAGTCAAGGGCAAGTCAAAGTCCCGCTCAAGCAGGGCTGGGCTCCAGTTCCCGGTCGGCAGAATCCACCGCCTCCTGCGCAAGGGAAACTACGCAGAGCGCGTCGGCGCCGGGGCGCCCGTCTACCTCGCCGCCGTCATGGAGTACCTCGCGGCTGAGGTGCTCGAGCTGGCCGGAAACGCGGCCCGCGACAACAAGAAGACGCGCATCATCCCGCGCCACCTGCAGCTTGCCATCCGCAACGACGAGGAGCTCAACAAGCTCCTGTCGGGCGTCACCATCGCACAGGGTGGTGTCCTGCCCAACATCCAGGCCGTCCTGCTGCCAAAGAAGACCGAGAAGAAGGCCTAAAGGAGGCCAGGCAATCGCAGCGCCGCGTGCTCCCCTGCACGCAACGCGCTTTGCCGGCTCGGCCCACAACAATCGGCCCTTTTCAGGGCCACCACACAAACCTACGTCCAAAGCAAAATTGCAGTCGTCCTCGCCGCACCTTGTTTTGTTTTAACTTTGCACTGTCACAGCACAGCCGCCGCCGGCGCACGTCCGCCATCTTGTCGCCCACACAGCCCGTGTGGCCCAACACACACACACACACACACACACATTTTGCACGGTCGCAGTCGCCTTCCAAACCGACAACGGCAGCAATAATGACCATTGTTAAAGGGAGGCGTGTCGACACACCGCCCTCCACTCCCGCGCGCAACGGCCGTCGACACGAACGAAACAGCTGATCCGGCCGCCTATGCCCACACGCCTTGCCTCGGAAACCCCAACGCCGCCGCAAACAAACACACAGAGCCAAACCACGCAAGCAAATAATCACCGCCTCTCGCACAACAACACACAGCCCGCCATCTCCGTCGCGATCGATACAAAGACACACAAACGAAGCAGCTCCACACACAGCCAGCCACATGACACGTTTCCTTTCCTTCTCCCCTCCCAGTCACATCACGTCGCTCAAACGGAAAGAAAGAAAGAAACAAACAAACAACACAGCGCACACACGCAGCAACAACACAGACTCTTTCGCACTTTTCAACTTCCGAACAGTGTGGTGGCCCTGAAAAGGGCCGTTTTCTAGTCTCTCCCACCCACAAGCACGGCCGCGGGAAGGCCAGCGCCCGCTGCGACGCAGCCTAACCGCCGAAACCGTACAGGGTGCGCCCCTGCCTCTTCAGGGCGTACACCACGTCCATGGCCGTCACAGTCTTGCGCTTGGCGTGCTCAGTGTACGTCACCGCGTCGCGGATCACGTTCTCCAGGAACACCTTCAGCACCCCGCGGGTCTCCTCGTAGATCAGACCAGAGATGCGCTTCACGCCGCCCCTGCGAGCCAGGCGGCGGATGGCGGGCTTCGTGATGCCCTGGATGTTGTCGCGCAACACCTTGCGGTGCCGCTTGGCGCCACCCTTGCCGAGCCCCTTTCCTCCCTTGCCGCGGCCTGTCATCCTTCCTTCCTCGGGCAAAGCAAAACGTGCACAAACAGCGGCTGCAGCGGCTGGCGAGTCGGCTACGGTCTGCGCCCAGCGCGCCCGCCGCCCCCCTATATAGACTCTGGCCCGCCCTCCCCCCACCACGCGCAACCGAGGGCATATAAGCGCAGCACGGAGGCGCGCGGGCCCGTTGTCAAGGCAGCACCGGACGCCGCGCCACACCTAACCTCCACGCACGCCGCTCCGCTACCGCTACCGCCATGGCCCGCACAAAGCAAACGGCCCGCAAGTCCACCGGCGGAAAGGCGCCGCGCAAACAGCTCGCCACCAAGGCGGCGAGGAAGAGCGCGCCCGCCACCGGAGGCGTCAAGAAGCCCCACCGCTACAGGCCGGGCACCGTCGCCCTGCGAGAAATCAGGCGCTACCAGAAGAGCACAGAGCTGCTCATCCGCAAGCTGCCATTCCAGCGCCTAGTGCGCGAGATCGCCCAGGACTTCAAGACCGACCTGCGCTTCCAGAGCTCCGCAGTCATGGCCCTGCAGGAGGCCAGCGAGGCCTACCTCGTCGGCCTCTTCGAAGACACCAACCTGTGCGCAATCCACGCCAAGCGCGTCACCATCATGCCCAAGGACATCCAGCTCGCGCGCCGCATCCGCGGCGAGCGCGCCTAAACCGCGCCGCGGCACCGCACCGCACAAACAAAAACGGCCCTTTTCAGGGCCACTAACATCTCTCCGTCGCGAGCAAACTTTGTCGGTCGCCTGCCTCTCGCCCCGCAACCCAAAAACAAAAACCACCACTTCCCGTCCGTCCGCCACACCCGCTCACTCTGCCTGCCTGCTAGCAGCGCGCAACAATCACACATCATCCCTCCCCGGCGCTCAAAGCGCACAATACCCAACGGCCGACGTCACACCGCACGGGTGGCTGGCCGGCCGCCGCTTTCGTTTCGAAAACAAAAAAAACCCGCACTCCACTCCGACGCGCTCGCTCGCTCTACACGCCACCGAAATCCCCGCCGACTCCTTCCGCATCTCAACGTGCCCCCCGTTGCAAAACATAACACACACACACACACAAAGGAACAAAACAAAGACCAGACACGACTCGACAAGACAGACATCCGAGAAGAACGAACGCAGGCAAGCCAACCAACGTATTCAAACTAAACAACGTGACAGAAAACCAACCGTCGGCCGCCGCCACAAACACGGCGACAATCAACCACGACAACAACAACAACAACAACAACAACAACACCGCTTACCGCTACCGCCGCCCACACCCGCCACCGACCCCCGCAATCCAACCACCACGGCACGCAAACAGCATCCCCACGGGCATACAGACAGACACCCACACCAAACGCAACACGACAATCAAAACCTTCCCCGACGTGCTTTGATGGCCCTGAGAAGGGCCGTTTTTTTTGGGCCGCGCGTCTCTTGCGCGCCACTAGACGACGACGGGGGGTGGGGACGACGGAGTCAAGCGCCAAACCCTTCCTTTCCCCCATCTCTTTCTCCTCTACTCTACTTCTTCTTCTTGGGCGAAGCCTTCGCCTTAGACGGCGTCGTCGCCTTCTTCGGGCGCGGCGCCTTCGGCTTCTTCGTCGGAACCTTGGCGGCCTTCTTCGCCTTCGACGGCGACTTGGCCTTGGCCGGCTTGGCCGCAGCCGCCTTCTTCGCACCCGCGGGAGCGGCCGACGCCGCAGACGCCTTCTTGGCGGCGCCCGCCTTCCGACCGGTCGCCGCCTTCACGCCACCAGCCTTCTTTGCGCCGGCCGCACGGGCGCCCTTCTTCTCCTTGCTGGCCGGAGCGGCGCGCTTCTTCTTGGCACCGCCAGCACGAGCCTTGCCGCCCTCGGCCGCCCCCCCGCCGCCGGCGCCGGCAAGCTTGAACGAGCCGGACGCGCCCTTCCCCTTCGTCTGCACCAGCTCGCCCGCCACGACGGCCGACTTGAGGTACTTCTTGATAAACGGCGCCAGCTTCTCCGCGTCCAGCTTGTAGTGCGCGGCTATGTACTTCTTGATCGCCTGCAGCGACGACCCGCCGCGCTCCTTCAGACTCTTGATGGCGGCCGTCACCATCTCAGAGGTGCGCGGGTGCGCAGGCTTGGCGCGCGGCTTCTTCGCAGACGACGCAGACTTGGCCTTCTTCGTAGTGCCGGTGGCGGCGGGTGCCGCAGCAGTCTCGTTCGTAGCCGCCTGATCTGCCATTTCGACGACGCGCGTAACACACAGCGAGAGCGAGCGGGACGGCAGGCACGCAAGCACAGCACAGCAGCAGAGCAGAGAATCATTTTTTTTTTTTTTTTTTTTTTTTTTTTTTTTTTTTTTTTTTTACCTGTGTGGTGTCGTTGCCGAAGTGCTACCGCCTTTGGCGGCTGGACTTCCAAGGTTGAGAGGTAGGTTTGTATATCTTTATTGTTATCTTTTGTAGGACTTTGGGCTCACAGGGGTCCTTTTTGCCCTACATACCTTTGCTTCACTTTTCATTGTGTTGTGAGGGCCCTGGGGACCTTGACTTTATGCCATGGTTCAGGTTGGGTGGTTGCGATTCCTTCGAGTTGTCTCGTTGATACCCTTAAGTCGTCTATTTTGTTGATGAGACGCTGGACGTGTAGTTGGATTACTTGATCTATTGTTGAGACTTGCAGTTCATCATGTAAAGATACAATTCGGGACCACCTGGGCGCTTTGAGAATGATTCTTAGACACCGGTTTTGTAGTCGTTGTAGTTTGCGGATGTTGGTGGTGGATGTGATTCCCCACGTAGCGCAGCCATATAGCATCATCGGGAGTATTGTTGCGCGGTAGATGCGTAGCTTCGTAGCTACGTTTAGGTCAGTGCTTGCTAAGAAGGGGTATAGTCCATGGATGGCGCGAATGATTTTGAGGCTTTTGTCGTTGATGTGGGCTGAGAATGTGAGTTTATGGTCCAGGGTGACCCCTAAATATTTCGTCGTGGTGGACCATTCGATGGCGTGGTCATTGATCTGGAGGCGGCGGTGAAGAATCGGTCTCCGTCGTGTGAAAAGTATGGCCTTTGTCTTGAGTGCGTTGATAGTGATTTTATTATCAGTTGCCCACAAAAGGAGGATATCGATCTGGTGTTGTAAGCGGGTGATGGCTGTATCTAATGAACGGCTGCTGGTAAGGAGAGCCGTATCATCGGCGAACTGTGCTAGCATGATGTTCGGCAGTTTGGGCATGTCATTTACGTAGATGGTGAACAGGATGGGAGAGAGTACTGATCCTTGCGGTATACCGTCGGAGAGATGTTTGGTGTCTGAGTGTTGGTCGGCCTGTTGGACGTAAAAACGGCGGTCGGTCAGGAAGCTGTCGATAATCTTGATGTAACAGTTCGGGATGTCGGTGGTGTTCCGGAGTTTACTTATGAGCTTCTCTCGCCACACCTTGTCAAATGCTTGTTGAACATCCAGGAAAATGGCTGCTGTGTAGTGGTTTAGATTAATTTGGTTTGTGAGGTGTTCCGAGATCCGGAGCAGCTGGATTTCGGCGGAAAGTTTGGGTTGAAAGGCAAATTGGTCTGGTCGAATGACGTCATTTTCCAAGAGGGGCGGCTTGATGCGGGCCAAGATGACACGTTCAAACGTTTTGCCCATCGTGGAAAGGAGACTGATTGGTCGGTGGTGCGCAGGCTGAAGTGGGTCCTTACCCGGTTTCGGGATGGGTATGATCTTAGCCAGTTTCCATTGTGGTGGGAAATGTTCCTTCAGCAGGCATTCGTTGAGTATTCTCGTTAATAGCACTAGTGGTTTCCGTGGGAGATGCTTCAGATGGTCGTTCGAAATTCCGTCAGGTCCGGGGGCAGATGTGGAGTGTAATTTCCTGAGTATGCGGCGAATTTCTCCTGGAGACGTCAGTTCTGGCCGGTCTCCGCTGGGGTGTTGTCTTATGTGGTGTGCCTCTGCCCGAGTGCGTGCGTCCTCTTCGTCGTCGTTGTTAAAGTCAGCAAAATTTAGTCGTGATTGCGTTTCGTAAGTTTCCGCAAAGAGTTCTGCCTTTTGAAGGTTGTCAAATACGAGGTTGGTGCCATCCGTGAGCGCCGTTTTTGGTGTCCTGGGTTTCTTGATATTACGGATGAGTGCCCATTCATCACGCGATAGGTGTTGAATTTGTGCCATTCGGTCCTCCCACAGTTCGGCGCGCCATTCCTTGCAACGCCACGTCAGTTCTCTGGATAGCTGGTGCATTTCGCGTCTATATGCTGGGTGGCGAGTTTGTTGCCATTTTTTACGGGCTCGATTTTTCAAGTATTTCAAATCTTGCAGTGCTGGCGGGAGTGGTTCGCGGTATGGAGTCGAGAAGAGTAACTTCGTGGAGGCCTGGTGGGCGGCCTTCTTGATTTTCGAGGTCAGACGAGTTATGGCGTCATCGAGTTGCTCCGGAGTTGCTAATGGCTCCGTGGGGCGCACGTTGTTGTTTAGCCACCTTGCGAAGGATAACCAATCTGTGGAGACTTTTGTTTTCGGTGGCAAAATTGGAAGAGCTCCAGACAGTGTTCCGAGAACAGGTTGGTGGTCAGAAGTCAAGTCATTGACCGTTTTGAGTGACAGGTCGGGATGTACATTTTTTATTATGGCCACGTCTAGGACGTCTGGCTGGTGGCGTGTAATAGTAGGCAGGTAGGTTGGTTCTTCAGGTCCTTGGGTGAAAGCTTGGAGTCGAGTTTCAAGGTCGTAGAGACGGGTGCCTTTGGCGTTTGTCTGCCGCGAGTTCCAGGCTACGTGTTTTGCATTTAGATCCCCACAGAGGAGGACTCTATCGTATCTGTCGAAAATGGAGATGAAGTCTTCGTCCGTGAAGTCCGCGCCAGGGCTCAAGTAGGCTGCGACGAACGTGAGCTTCCCGTGTGTGGTGGTGATCGTGACTGCTGTGGCTTCAAGACTCGTCATGTCAGGCAAGGTTTCGAGGGAGTGAGTGAGGGAAGATCGTAGATAGATTGCTGTACCTCCACCTCGTCGATTTTGGCGGTCAGTGCGGTATCCCACCATGTTGCGAATGTTGAAGGTTTGGGTTGGTCGTAGATGCGTTTCTGACAATAGGAGCACGTCAATTTTGTGATGTTCAACGAAGTCTGTGAGTTCTACTTTTTTCGGCGCGACGCCGTTGGCGTTGAAGAAGCAGAATGTAAGGTTTCTATGGTGATGCCTCTCTTGGTCCATGTTAGTCTGTGAAAAAGGCCATGATTCCTTCCAGTAGAGTGAGTAGTTTAGATGACATATCCGGTGCGTTGTTGAATTTACGAGCTGTGTCTGCTATGATGGCGAAGACGTTTTTGGTTTTTAGAAAGTCGATTATTGGGCCCATGTTAGATATCGCGGCGATGATATCGGACAGTCCGAGAGTGTTGTCCATGGATCGTTGCTGCTGTTGTTGTTGACGAAGATCGTGCAGTCGTTGGCGCGCCGTGTTTTTCTGGCGAGTTGGTTGTTGCTCAGATGGTGTTTGAAATAATGACGATGCTGCCTTCCAGGGTGTTCGGAGAGATGGGAAGTCATTCGGTGTCGCCGCAAACGACGGCTGTGGTGGTTGTTGTGGCTCCTTGGATGGTGTAGGTCGCAGTTGGTAGGCATGTATCGCCTTCTGGAATTCAGGGCAACCACGCCAAGTCCCAGGGTGGCCTTCTTGGCGACAGTTTGCGCAGATGGGTGGTTCTGTTCTTGGCTTGGTGCAATCCTTTGCGTGGTGGTGGCCGCCGCAGCGTACACATCTGACCGGCATCTGACAGTACCGGCCAGTGTGGTTGAATTTGAGGCATTTCTTGCACTGGGCAGGCCCATCTAGCGGTTTGTAGTCTTCCACCTTTACTCTAGTGTGAAAGAGATATTGTATGTCGTAGATGGTGCGACTTTTTTGTCCATGTGGCAGAGATACACAGTAAGCCGACTGTGGAATCAATTTCTTGGAGGTCAAGTCTCTTTTCTTGAATTGGTGTACGTTCGTGACCGTAAATTGCATGTGGCGAAGTTCGGCGGCGAGTTCGTCTTCGGTAATTTCCTCTGGTATATTCTTGAGGACCACTTGGAGTCCTCTGTCTTCAGCTGGTTGGTGGGTGAAGTATGGCATGTTAATGGAGTGAAGGTAGTCCAGTGCAGTTCGTTGGTCTGCCAGCGTTTCGAAGTGGTATTTGATCTGATTATTTTTGTAGATCGCCTTTAGTGGTCCGCTGATCTTCTGTTTTAGTTGGGCGTTTAGTTCCAGGTATTTTCCAGTGTAGTTTATTGTGACTGGTGGTATTCTCGGTTTCGGCGGCGGTGGAGCTGGAGTGTGCTGAGAAGTTGTGTCGTTGGGCTGGAGCTGGTGTTGGTCTGCCGTTGGTTCGTCCTGTTTCTGTAGTGGTGCGTAGTAGTTGGTGGTGGGTACAGCTCGCGATTCTGTTTGCATGCGGGTGTTTTCTTCAGCTTTCCTGCGTTTAGTGCCTTTCCGGCGGCGTCTGACTTCCTGGAATGGTGCGTCAGAGTCGCTGGATTCTTCATGATGGTCCATGGCATGGTGTTGTTCAGTCGGAATTTGAGTCTTCGTTCGGCAGTCGTCAGAAGATGAGTTGTCACTGGTGGTTGGGCCGTCTTGGTCCCGCCGTTTTGCGAGTTCGGTTGCTCGTGCGTCGCGGTCGCGGCGGAGTTGTTCGAGCTTTTCTTGAATCATCGCAGTGCATAAGTCTTCAGGCGTGGGGGCCGGTGGGGTGGGGTGTCGCTGTCGTGCGCCCTGGGTGGTCCTGCTCGCGAGTTCTATCTCAGCCCTGTGCGTCTGTTCTGGCCTAGAGGAACGCGGGCTTGCCACCCGCGGGTGGGGCCCTGGCTCCTCGTCGTCCCCTATTCTATTCATCCTACAAGTGCGGCTAGTCCGCACTATCTCGCCTGCTCTATGTCGGTCCTGTAACACGACAAAATTGCTTAGTACTCGCTAAGAAGCAAGTGAATCGCAGAGTTTTCTAGCTCTCGATAGCGGCAAGTCGCACAAGGCTTCTACACACGCTACGATCGCTAAGGGACTCCAACCCTTCCTTGAGCAGAGAATCACAAGGCCCAGCCAGTGTCGCGGGCGGGCGCGGACGGCCGAGAGAGCGGCCGCCACTCTGCGCGCCGCCGCGCCGCGCCTCCCGCGCTTGCTACCGCCCAACGTCCGACAGCCTGTGCGGAGCAGCCCCAAACCTGCGCCACAACCGCCCGCGCCTTTCAAACCACCGAGGATGGGGCTACACACAGCCACACCACAGTCGCCAACCAGTCGCCACGGCAGCGCCGCAAACCACGGCCAAACTGCAGCTACCGCGCGCTACAGCCTGGGTCGGCCCGCCGAGAATCGCCGCCCCCGCCCAAATGCCGCCCCCACAGCCCCAGCCGACGACCCGCCACAATGGCCAAACCTTCGGCAAAACTCCCACACCGTCGCCGCGGCAGCCCGGCCAGCGCGGCCGGCGCCACAGCCACACAAGCCGAGGCGTGCGGCGATGACGGCCGTGCAAACGCGCCTCCGCCGCCCCATCGCCTTCCGTCGCCCTCCCGCCGTTTCCCGATCGGCCCGCAGCCGTCGGGCCACATCGCGCGCCGTCCTCCTCCTCTCGCCCGCCAACATTCACAGCCGTTTCTCAACAATTGCCCGCCGCAAACGGACGCCGCCTGCGCAACAGGCGCCGCCGCCCCTCGCCGCTTCCGACCCAACCCCTCGACCGAGGCAAACCGCAATCCGAATCTACAGACCAACCCAATCTGCCGTCAAGCACACACGACAGCCGACCTTACACGTTACGCGTTACACATTACGTTTACACGTCTACGTTAGGTTAGGTTAGGTTAGGTGGACGTGGGTTAGGTTAAGGGGACTTGGGTTAGGTTAAGCGTCAAACTTAGGTTAAGCATTCAAACACGTCAGGCGTCAGAGGTTAGGTTAGGTTAGGTTAGGTTAGGTTACACGTTAGGTTAAGGGGTCAGTGCTAGGTTAAGAAGCGTCAAACGTAGGTTAAAAAAGCGTTCAAACGTGAGGCGTGAGCCGGACAGCTTACCTTACGTAGACGTTAGGGGCTCACAGGCTGAGCTCACCTCGCCACACCACAGGTTAGGTTCGGTTCGCTCGGCTCAGCGTAAAGCGCCGAGGTCAGGGTTACGTTCGTTCACCTTCGGGCGCCACACTTTCGGTTGAAAGGTCGCGACGGGACGACGTCGGCAGGCACGCCGCAAACGAACAAAAACGTACAGACGACGTCGGAAACCGCCGACAGACGGGGGAGCAGCACGACCACGACCAGACACCGAGCGCGAACGAGACACACGCGAACCACCCCCACCGGCCAAAGGGCACCACACAACAACCCAGAGCACCACGTGTCGACACCAGAGCAACCCGCCGCTCACGCGACATGGGCTGGCACCAAAGGGCAACCGCCCGCAACTGCGCTTTCCGCGCCGGCCCGGATGCACGTCGTGCTACAACAACACCACTACCGTACACAGCCGCTGTTCACAACATCACTATCAATGGCGCGCCCGCGGCTCGCCGCCGTCGCAGTCGCAGCCCCAACGCCAGCACTTTTGCACCACCATTCACACGCACCGCAACACAGCTCGCCGACACAGCCGAACAAAACAAACACCACACAACAACAGCAACAACGCCGCCGCCTCTACTTGTGCCGGCGACCCACCCCGCCGATGGCGCACCTTTCGCCAGCCGGCAATCGACACACACGCACCCACCCACCGGGGCCCAGTGCAAAAAAAAACACACAAAAACAAAAAAACCAAACAACACAAACGACACGGGAAGCGCACACCGCCACTTCGCGCGCACGCCACCAACCAGTCGTCGTCTCAAAATAACAAACACAAACAAAATAAACTAACAACTAGGGCAACACAAAACAAAAACGCCTCGCACGAACCGCCCACAAAAAGGACAAGCACACGCACAGCCTCTGCTGACGACCACGACGCAGCGGCACGCTGCTCCTGTCCCGCGCCCCGCGCCCCACTCGATTCACAACTCACGCGACACCGTCAACGACGGGCTCGCTTCCCGCAACCTACCACCTTTCCGCCACGACGCACAGCCCCAGCCAGCCCCACCCGACGACGCCCGTGGCAACGACTGCACTTTCACCACCGCCTCCCCCTTCCCCCCCCCCCAAAACACACACACACACACACACACAGCCAGCCAAAAACGCACTCGCGACCCACACATGCACGTGCATCGGCACACGCCAACCAGTCAACGTCGACAACCACACGCAAGGCTCGAAACGAAACCGGCGTCCTTCCACGTTGCCATCACGCTACGCGACACAAGACACAAGGAACCAACACAACAGCCGGCCCCACTAATTCCCACTCTCACGCCGCAAAAAGCACACCGAAACCGCCAAACGCACGCACATTCCCCTTCGCACTGACACCACCGACCGGCTCGCTACCACACACCTCTCGGCAGCCGTTTCACGCCAATTCGCCACACAGTCGACAAGCGCCCGCCCTGTACGGCACACGCAACGACGCAGCGCAGCAAAGGGCGCCCGCAACACATACCTCTCCGCCGCCCGACGCGCCAACCGCCACACCACACCGCCAGCCACTCGCAAATTGTGCACTGCCACCAGCCACACGTCCAACACGCCGCGCCGCCTCCGGCCACCCGCCAGGGGGCGCTCACGTCCGCGACAACAGCGCGGCCCGCCGGGCCGGGCCGAACCGAACCGAACCGAGCCGCCGCTGCTCTGCACTCGGCACGGCCACACCCTGCTGCAGACCGGGCTCGTCTCTCTGTACGCGTCTGCCTGCGCATCAACACAACACGACCTTTTATATTTTTTTTTTTCCTCTCTACCGCCATCCCTTCTTCTCGCGTTTTACTCGTTGTTGCAGCAGCGGCGCCACACCTACACAACCACAGCCCCAGCCGAGCCGGCCTCACCTCAGGGCCCGCCGCCAGCGTCTCCTCCTCGGGCACAGGTGCGGTGCTGTGGCCGCCCATCCAACCGCATTGCTGGCCGTCCAGCCACCAGGCGTTCCCACTGCCGCGAGCCACGCCGCGCACCGACCCTGCTGCAGAAAACGAAGCATAGCCAGAGACCGACCGATACACAAAGCAAGCCGTCGCCTCGCCTCTTGTCCTTCCTGCCTTCCTTCCGCCCCCGCCCTTCTCACACCACCGCCTCTCCACTTTCGCCCCCCCCCCCCCCCCTCCTTTTTTTTTTTTTTTTTTTTTTCTTCTTTCTTTCTTTCTTTGGCCCTCTCTCCTTCCCGCCATGGCGGTTACGGCACCGCCTGCAGCGGCAGATTTTTTGCGCCCACACGCCTACTCCTACCACCATTAACCTTGCCCTGCCCTGCCCATCAACGTCGCAGTCGAACCGACGCTTGCCAACACACTGCCCACGTTCCTTTCTCTTTTCGGCCTACGCCCATTACGCGCCGCCGCCACAGCACCTTCCCTTCCCACAACACACCGACGTCATCACACGCACCCAAAACAGGGGCCACGACCGTGTTCCTCGCCCACTCCCATCCCGCACGGTACGCACATTCCCAACTACTACCGCGCACCCTCCCTTTCCAATCTGTGTGTCTCTGTGTCTGTGTCCTGTCCGCGCGTGACGCCTCTCAACATCCGCCGTCCCCCGTCCCCCGTCCCGTTTTCGCCCCCATGCCGTCGTCGCGCCGCCTCCTCCCCGTCCACCGCCGCCCCTGTCCGCCCCGCACCACACCATACACCGCTGCTTGTCCCGGCCGTTGCCACCAAAGGCGCCGACCGCAAACGCGCCACGCCGCAGCCCCCGTGCGTCTCGCGCTCGCTTGCATCTCCGTGCCGACGCTGCCTCTCTTCCCACTCGCACTCGACCTCGACAACACAGTCTTTGGCTCCGCCACTGCGTGTTCCGGTGGTACGCACGCTGCAACACGTATGTATTCATTACCAGAGCGATGGCGAGGCATGACAGCATCTCTGTCTGACCAGAGAGTTCTTTATCGCTGCTAGTCGGCGCTTGGACCGCGCCAGACGACAGTAGTGGCACGCACCGGGTCGCCAGGAACAGTTGTTATATATATTGTAGCGCGAGTCGGGAGAGGTAGTAGTCGGTCGACAGTAGTAGCGGGTGGACGGTTGTACTGAGCGGGCGTCGGCGGCGTGCTCTGCTCGTCTCGCGACTCTGGTCACGGTTCGGGACGATGTATAGTATATTGTGTTATAATCAAAAAGGTGGTGTGACGCTGCATTGCGCAAATCTGATAACGTATGTTCATTGTACTTATTTTGTTCAACAACAAAAGCCCCACTATTACTGTTTTTCTAAAGTAACTTTTGTCTCTTAACGAAAAACATTCACTTTTTAAAGACTACGTCCTATGGCATTTCCCTCCAAGGAGTGCAATTAATTACCAGCCAGCACTCATTCATTGCACACAGCTGTGTAAGGGGTATCTACAATTGAGGAGCGGATATAAATGCAATTTTTTTTTTGTTTTTTTTTCTTTTGTGTGTGTGTTGTAACCTCCCAGCAAAATTTAAAATAATGGACAATGTTATTTACGGATGCTAATGGACATTGCGCTAATTGTAACCTCGCCCACAATGAGAGGTATTGAAAATGGCAACAAAAATGTGAAATTCGCAATCTGACTCAAATATAAAGTCTTCACACAACATTTAAAAAAGTCCGTTCAGTGACAAGAAACTTCAATTAAACCGAAATATCGGTCTTTGGCCCTGTGCAAAACAATCAGAATTAAAGTCTTACCTCCGAATAAATGGATGTCACATTTCTGCTCTGGTTGTTGCGCAGCGCTTGGAGGAACTGCATTGCAAATAATAATATTCTCTCTTTTTTTTTGTGATTTTAGTGACATTTTTCTTCAAAGAAGTGGAATGAAATGTGAAGTGCAACGAACTCTTTAGTTCAATAAAAAATTAAATGTTTGAAAAATGCTTTTGAAATAAAAATTATTATTGGGGAACTTGTTGGAGAATAATTACAATAAATACAATTTTTCATTATCTAATGATTATATTAATTAACAGTATACCTTATTCACCATCTTGACCAGTGTTGCCGACCGCCTACATCACAACAACCGCACTCGGCTGCTACTACTGACCGACCGCTCTGCATGACGACTATTAGCGTACTGCACGCGACGACTACTGACTGACTGACTGACTGACTGAGAACCGCTCGCAACACTCGCGCAGTCCAGCGCAAACTCTCTGGTCACAGATGCTACAATGTCTCGCCATCGCTACTATGTTACATACGTGTTTCAGTGTCTTTTTCATTGGGGTAACGATCTTTGGCTCTTTTTATTCTGAATACAGGGCCAAAGGTCAACGCTGCTGCCCTTATACAATTTATCAGGTTTCATTATGTCTGTTGCAATGTTACATACGGTTCACTCTTTCATTAATATTATCGTTGGGTTTGTTTTGTAGGGACGTTAACATTCTGGCACATTTTTATTATCATCGGACTCTCTGCTATTTGTGCAGGGAGGTTATGCCTGGGTCCATTTCCATTTCCATTTACATTTTAATATTGATAGACTTTTTGTTTTCTTTTTTGTTTCTTGTTGTTTTTCCTTCTTTTTTTTTGTTTTGTTTTTCCCGCTCTCACCACCACCGCCGCATCACGCCTTCCGTTTTCTTGGTTTCTTTTCTGTTCTTCAACTGCTTCAACATCACCGCGCCCCATTTCCACACCACAGCCATCAGCCTCCAAGACGGGCGGGCGCAGTGTGCCATTTCCGGCGCACAAGCACACCCGTACGGTACTCTCCTCGCCCCCACGCCACCAACAACACAGCGACCACGCGGCTTTCAGGCATGGCACGGCATGGCACGGCACGGCACGGCACGGCACCGGCGAAATGCGCCGCCCCCGCCCCTCCGCGCATCCGTCCGTCTCGCCACGTTCACTGACAGCCGCGTCTGCGGCTACACCACGACAACCACAACACAACACCGCTCCCCTCCCTGGCAACTCACATTGTTTTTCTCCTCCTCTTTTGCACAAACCACAACGCCGAGCACAGGCGCAAGCCACCCACACCCCGCGCCCCTCCCCGTCCCGTCTTTGGCCGCCGCTCCTCGTTTCCTCGTTTGCCCCCTCCCATCTCCCGAAATGCCATGCCAGCAGCGTTACGCATGCCCCTCCCCTGTCCACACAACACTACCGCCTAACGAACAGCCACATCCAGGGCACGCCCACCTCCAAACACTGCCAATTCACGGACGCACGCACACACACACACACACACACACACACACACACACACTCACTTTCTCGACACCTTTCTGTACGGAGGGTGCGTCATCTCGACCGTGACAGAGTGACGGCAACTATCGACGATCCATTTCCCCCCACTGGTAAAACATGTCCACTAACACCTACATACATCATTCAAGTACACAGACAATAGCATACACACAATGGGAGGGCACACGAACATGGACGGCACGGCACTGTCATACACTCTTCCTCAGAACCATATCAACAAACGTTACGTACATCCGGGAAAGCGAAAGCGAACGCGAAAGCGAAAGCGAAAGCAAAAGCAAAGGCAAAGCCCAATGCAGCCGTCAAAGGTAACGTTCACCACGGCAGACACTTGCAGCCGCGCCGCCGTTAAACGCATTTCAGTGCGGCTCCAATACGCCTCCGACACGGGAACGTTCCGTTGCTCTACGAATGCGTTTCTCCCCTTTTTCCCTTCCTCTCTCTTTTGCCCCCCCTCCTTGCACTCTTGCCTCATTCCTCACGTTCTGCCCAGACATTCCGACCGATCAAAGTCAACCTTTCGTTACCGTTCTCAGCGCGACGGTGTACAACAGTATGACGGGTGTGCCCAAGACTTCGGGTTCAGTTGCGTGACGCCGGTCTATCGCGCCGATCGACAGTTACTCAGGGGGCGACGGATCGGACCACGTCACCGACACACAAAACACTTTCAAACAAACAAATACATACCGGATGGACACAGACAAACACGTGTACAGACATTCGCCAAACAAACGACCGCCGCCGCCGCCGTCGTCGTCTAGCGTGCATCTTGAATGACGACATCGGTGTGCGTGCGTCGTACGCAATCAGTCAGACACGGCTATCAAACATCAGAGTCGAATGGTACATCATCGTGCGTGTCGCCGTACACGTACAGTACAATACAACAACAATGCGTCTTAATGGCACGTTCATTTCAACGTCACTCACACACCTCCACGCTGCAGTTACGTCGCACCATTGTCAAACTCGGCGTACAGCAAAGGGAATAGTGGGCGGCAAAAAAAACCAAACAAAAACACTTCACATTTCACCCTCGCCATGTATGATGTGCAAAAAAAACAAACCCGCAAACGGCCGTCGTTACGGTGACACAAAAGTCGCCGATCGCACTGTCCCCCCTCGCAGACGGGTAACACACACACCCCAACAACACCAATGGGTCAAAAACCACGCCAACGAGGCGTGCCACCATTCCACGCCACGGCGACCAACCTCGTGGCCGTACCCCGCGCAACACGCTTTGACGCGCCCCCCCACCCACAATCAAAATGCACACATACATCACAGCCGTCCACACAAACAACAACAACAATTCCGCCCTTCCCGCAAAAGGCAAGTTGGTGGCCCTGAAAAGGGCCGTTTTGCCGCTCTCGCAACGGAGGAGCCTTCTCCATCCTTCCTTCCATTCCAGAGCCACCTCCTTACTTGGAGCTCGTGTACTTGGTCACCGCCTTCGTGCCCTCGCTCACGGCGTGCTTGGCCAGCTCGCCAGGCAGCAACAGCCGCACAGCGGTCTGGATCTCGCGGGACGTGATGGTCGAGCGCTTGTTGTAGTGCGCCAGGCGAGAAGCCTCGGCCGCAATGCGCTCGAAAATGTCGTTCACGAAGCTGTTCATGATGCTCATCGCCTTCGACGAGATGCCCGTGTCAGGGTGCACCTGCTTCAGCACCTTGTAGATGTAGATGGCATAGCTCTCCTTCCTCTTGCGCTTCTTCTTCTTGTCGCCCTTCGAAATGTTCTTCTGCGCCTTGCCAGCCTTCTTGGCGGCCTTCCCGCTAGTCTTGGGCGGCATCTCGAACCAACGTACGGCAGCAGCAACACCAGTAGCAAGCGCTCCGCTCTAGTCAGCGTCTCCCCACACAGTGGCACCCGCCGCCAGCCGCCGCCGCACCTTTACCAGCTCGCCCTGTTGCGGCCGCCGACCAATGGGGCGCGCGCGCAACCGGCCGCCGCACCCGAGCCCATAAAGCACCCCCACCCCGGCTGCGCCGGCACGCACTCCGCTGCTCGACTCGCTGCCGCTCGCACCGGTCGTTTTCGTTTCCGTTTCGTGTGCACCGTCGCTAGCCCATCGCCATGTCCGGACGCGGAAAGGGAGGCAAAGTCAAGGGCAAGTCAAAGTCCCGCTCAAGCAGGGCTGGGCTCCAGTTCCCGGTCGGCAGAATCCACCGCCTCCTGCGCAAGGGAAACTACGCAGAGCGCGTCGGCGCCGGGGCGCCCGTCTACCTCGCCGCCGTCATGGAGTACCTCGCGGCTGAGGTGCTCGAGCTGGCCGGAAACGCGGCCCGCGACAACAAGAAGACGCGCATCATCCCGCGCCACCTGCAGCTTGCCATCCGCAACGACGAGGAGCTCAACAAGCTCCTGTCGGGCGTCACCATCGCACAGGGTGGTGTCCTGCCCAACATCCAGGCCGTCCTGCTGCCAAAGAAGACCGAGAAGAAGGCCTAAAGGAGGCCAGGCAATCGCAGCGCCGCGTGCTCCCCTGCACGCAACGCGCTTTGCCGGCTCGGCCCACAACAATCGGCCCTTTTCAGGGCCACCACACAAACCTACGTCCAAAGCAAAATTGCAGTCGTCCTCGCCGCACCTTGTTTTGTTTTAACTTTGCACTGTCACAGCACAGCCGCCGCCGGCGCACGTCCGCCATCTTGTCGCCCACACAGCCCGTGTGGCCCAACACACACACACACACACACACACATTTTGCACGGTCGCAGTCGCCTTCCAAACCGACAACGGCAGCAATAATGACCATTGTTAAAGGGAGGCGTGTCGACACACCGCCCTCCACTCCCGCGCGCAACGGCCGTCGACACGAACGAAACAGCTGATCCGGCCGCCTATGCCCACACGCCTTGCCTCGGAAACCCCAACGCCGCCGCAAACAAACACACAGAGCCAAACCACGCAAGCAAATAATCACCGCCTCTCGCACAACAACACACAGCCCGCCATCTCCGTCGCGATCGATACAAAGACACACAAACGAAGCAGCTCCACACACAGCCAGCCACATGACACGTTTCCTTTCCTTCTCCCCTCCCAGTCACATCACGTCGCTCAAACGGAAAGAAAGAAAGAAACAAACAAACAACACAGCGCACACACGCAGCAACAACACAGACTCTTTCGCACTTTTCAACTTCCGAACAGTGTGGTGGCCCTGAAAAGGGCCGTTTTCTAGTCTCTCCCACCCACAAGCACGGCCGCGGGAAGGCCAGCGCCCGCTGCGACGCAGCCTAACCGCCGAAACCGTACAGGGTGCGCCCCTGCCTCTTCAGGGCGTACACCACGTCCATGGCCGTCACAGTCTTGCGCTTGGCGTGCTCAGTGTACGTCACCGCGTCGCGGATCACGTTCTCCAGGAACACCTTCAGCACCCCGCGGGTCTCCTCGTAGATCAGACCAGAGATGCGCTTCACGCCGCCCCTGCGAGCCAGGCGGCGGATGGCGGGCTTCGTGATGCCCTGGATGTTGTCGCGCAACACCTTGCGGTGCCGCTTGGCGCCACCCTTGCCGAGCCCCTTTCCTCCCTTGCCGCGGCCTGTCATCCTTCCTTCCTCGGGCAAAGCAAAACGTGCACAAACAGCGGCTGCAGCGGCTGGCGAGTCGGCTACGGTCTGCGCCCAGCGCGCCCGCCGCCCCCCTATATAGACTCTGGCCCGCCCTCCCCCCACCACGCGCAACCGAGGGCATATAAGCGCAGCACGGAGGCGCGCGGGCCCGTTGTCAAGGCAGCACCGGACGCCGCGCCACACCTAACCTCCACGCACGCCGCTCCGCTACCGCTACCGCCATGGCCCGCACAAAGCAAACGGCCCGCAAGTCCACCGGCGGAAAGGCGCCGCGCAAACAGCTCGCCACCAAGGCGGCGAGGAAGAGCGCGCCCGCCACCGGAGGCGTCAAGAAGCCCCACCGCTACAGGCCGGGCACCGTCGCCCTGCGAGAAATCAGGCGCTACCAGAAGAGCACAGAGCTGCTCATCCGCAAGCTGCCATTCCAGCGCCTAGTGCGCGAGATCGCCCAGGACTTCAAGACCGACCTGCGCTTCCAGAGCTCCGCAGTCATGGCCCTGCAGGAGGCCAGCGAGGCCTACCTCGTCGGCCTCTTCGAAGACACCAACCTGTGCGCAATCCACGCCAAGCGCGTCACCATCATGCCCAAGGACATCCAGCTCGCGCGCCGCATCCGCGGCGAGCGCGCCTAAACCGCGCCGCGGCACCGCACCGCACAAACAAAAACGGCCCTTTTCAGGGCCACTAACATCTCTCCGTCGCGAGCAAACTTTGTCGGTCGCCTGCCTCTCGCCCCGCAACCCAAAAACAAAAACCACCACTTCCCGTCCGTCCGCCACACCCGCTCACTCTGCCTGCCTGCTAGCAGCGCGCAACAATCACACATCATCCCTCCCCGGCGCTCAAAGCGCACAATACCCAACGGCCGACGTCACACCGCACGGGTGGCTGGCCGGCCGCCGCTTTCGTTTCGAAAACAAAAAAAACCCGCACTCCACTCCGACGCGCTCGCTCGCTCTACACGCCACCGAAATCCCCGCCGACTCCTTCCGCATCTCAACGTGCCCCCCGTTGCAAAACATAACACACACACACACACAAAGGAACAAAACAAAGACCAGACACGACTCGACAAGACAGACATCCGAGAAGAACGAACGCAGGCAAGCCAACCAACGTATTCAAACTAAACAACGTGACAGAAAACCAACCGTCGGCCGCCGCCACAAACACACGGCGACAATCAACCACGACAACAACAACAACAACAACAACACCGCTTACCGCTACCGCCGCCCACACCCGCCACCGACCCCCGCAATCCAACCACCACGGCACGCAAACAGCATCCCCACGGGCATACAGAAACGCCAGACAGACACCCACACCAAACGCAACACGACAATCAAAACCTTCCCCGACGTGCTTTGATGGCCCTGAGAAGGGCCGTTTTGGGCCGCGCGTCTCTTGCGCGCCACTAGACGACGACGGGGGGTGGGGACGACGGAGTCAAGCGCCAAACCCTTCCTTTCCCATCTCTTTCTCCTCTACTCTACTTCTTCTTCTTGGGCGAAGCCTTCGCCTTAGACGGCGTCGTCGCCTTCTTCGGGCGCGGCGCCTTCGGCTTCTTCGTCGGAACCTTGGCGGCCTTCTTCGCCTTCGACGGCGACTTGGCCTTGGCCGGCTTGGCCGCAGCCGCCTTCTTCGCACCCGCGGGAGCGGCCGACGCCGCAGACGCCTTCTTGGCGGCGCCCGCCTTCCGACCGGTCGCCGCCTTCACGCCACCAGCCTTCTTTGCGCCGGCCGCACGGGCGCCCTTCTTCTCCTTGCTGGCCGGAGCGGCGCGCTTCTTCTTGGCACCGCCAGCACGAGCCTTGCCGCCCTCGGCCGCCCCCCCGCCGCCGGCGCCGGCAAGCTTGAACGAGCCGGACGCGCCCTTCCCCTTCGTCTGCACCAGCTCGCCCGCCACGACGGCCGACTTGAGGTACTTCTTGATAAACGGCGCCAGCTTCTCCGCGTCCAGCTTGTAGTGCGCGGCTATGTACTTCTTGATCGCCTGCAGCGACGACCCGCCGCGCTCCTTCAGACTCTTGATGGCGGCCGTCACCATCTCAGAGGTGCGCGGGTGCGCAGGCTTGGCGCGCGGCTTCTTCGCAGACGACGCAGACTTGGCCTTCTTCGTAGTGCCGGTGGCGGCGGGTGCCGCAGCAGTCTCGTTCGTAGCCGCCTGATCTGCCATTTCGACGACGCGCGTAACACACAGCGAGAGCGAGCGGGACGGCAGGCACGCAAGCACAAGAGCAGAGAATCACAAGGCCCAGCCAGTGTCGCGGGCGGGCGCGGACGGCCGAGAGAGCGGCCGCCACTCTGCGCGCCGCCGCGCCGCGCCTCCCGCGCTTGCTACCGCCCAACGTCCGACAGCCTGTGCGGAGCAGCCCCAAACCTGCGCCACAACCGCCCGCGCCTTTCAAACCACCGAGGATGGGGCTACACACAGCCACACCACAGTCGCCAACCAGTCGCCACGGCAGCGCCGCAAACCACGGCCAAACTGCAGCTACCGCGCGCTACAGCCTGGGTCGGCCCGCCGAGAATCGCCGCCCCCGCCCAAATGCCGCCCCCACAGCCCCAGCCGACGACCCGCCACAATGGCCAAACCTTCGGCAAAACTCCCACACCGTCGCCGCGGCAGCCCGGCCAGCGCGGCCGGCGCCACAGCCACACAAGCCGAGGCGTGCGGCGATGACGGCCGTGCAAACGCGCCTCCGCCGCCCCATCGCCTTCCGTCGCCCTCCCGCCGTTTCCCGATCGGCCCGCAGCCGTCGGGCCACATCGCGCGCCGTCCTCCTCCTCTCGCCCGCCAACATTCACAGCCGTTTCTCAACAATTGCCCGCCGCAAACGGACGCCGCCTGCGCAACAGGCGCCGCCGCCCCTCGCCGCTTCCGACCCAACCCCTCGACCGAGGCAAACCGCAATCCGAATCTACAGACCAACCCAATCTGCCGTCAAGCACACACGACAGCCGACCTTACACGTTACGCGTTACACATTACGTTTACACGTCTACGTTAGGTTAGGTTAGGTGGACGTGGGTTAGGTTAAGGGGACTTGGGTTAGGTTAAGCGTCAAACTTAGGTTAAGCATTCAAACACGTCAGGCGTCAGAGGTTAGGTTAGGTTAGGTTAGGTTAGGTTAGGTTACACGTTAGGTTAAGGGGTCAGTGCTAGGTTAAGAAGCGTCAAACGTAGGTTACAAAAGCGTTCAAACGTGAGGCGTGAGCCGGACAGCTTACCTTACGTAGACGTTAGGGGCTCACAGGCTGAGCTCACCTCGCCACACCACACGTTAGGTTCGGTTCGGTTCGCTCGGCTCAGCGTAAAGCGCCGAGGTCAGGGTTACGTTCGTTCACCTTCGGGCGCCACACTTTCGGTTGAAAGGTCGCGACGGGACGACGTCGGCAGGCACGCCGCAAACGAACAAAAACGTACAGACGACGTCGGAAACCGCCGACAGACGGGGGAGCAGCACGACCACGACCACGACCAGACACCGAGCGCGAACGAGACACACGCGAACCACCCCCACCGGCCAAAGGGCACCACACAACAACCCAGAGCACCACGTGTCGACACCAGAGCAACCCGCCGCTCACGCGACATGGCTGGCACCGAAGGGCAACCGCCCGCAACTGCGCTTTCCGCGCCGGCCCGGATGCACGTCGTGCTACAACAACACCACTACCGTACACAGCCGCTGTTCACAACATCACTATCAATGGCGCGCCCGCGGCTCGCCGCCGTCGCAGTCGCAGCCCCAACGCCAGCACTTTTGCACCACCATTCACACGCACCGCAACACAGCTCGCCGACACAGCCGAACAAAACAAACACCACACAACAACAGCAACAACGCCGCCGCCTCTACTTGTGCCGGCGACCCACCCGCC
This sequence comes from Schistocerca americana, assembly GCF_021461395.2. Taxonomy (NCBI): domain Eukaryota; kingdom Metazoa; phylum Arthropoda; class Insecta; order Orthoptera; family Acrididae; genus Schistocerca; species Schistocerca americana. The sequence continues at coordinate 2,628 of NW_025726580.1, read as the reverse complement.
GATGGCGCACCTCTCGCCAGCCGGCAATCGACACACACGCACCCACCCACCGGGGCCCAGTGCAAAAAAAAAAAAAAAAAAACACACAAAAACAAAAAAACCAAACAACACAAACGACACGGGAAGCGCACACCGCCACTTCGCGCGCACGCCACCAACCAGTCGTCGTCTCAAAATAACAAACACAAACAAAATAAACTAACAACTAGGGCAACACAAAACAAAAACGCCTCGCACGAACCGCCCACAAAAAGGACAAGCACACGCACAGCCTCTGCTGACGACCACGACGCAGCGGCACGCTGCTCCTGTCCCGCGCCCCGCGCCCCACTCGATTCACAACTCACGCGACACCGTCAACGACGGGCTCGCTTCCCGCAACCTACCACCTTTCCGCCACGACGCACAGCCCCAGCCCCACCCGACGACGCCCGTGGCAACGACTGCACTTTCACCACCGCCTCCCCCTTCCCCCCCAAAACACACACACACACACACACACAGCCAGCCAAAAACGCACTCGCGACCCACACATGCACGTGCATCGGCACACGCCAACCAGTCAACGTCGACAACCACACGCAAGGCTCGAAACGAAACCGGCGTCCTTCCACGTTGCCATCAAGCTACGCGACACAAGACACAAGGAACCAACACAACAGCCGGCCCCACTAATTCCCACTCTCACGCCGCAAAAAGCACACCGAAACCGCCAAACGCACGCACATTCCCCTTCGCACTGACACCACCGACCGGCTCGCTACCACACACCTCTCGGCAGCCGTTTCACGCCAATTCGCCACACCGCCCACACAGTCGACAAGCGCCCGCCCTGTACGGCACACGCAACGACGCAGCGCAGCAAAGGGCGCCCGCAACACATACCTCTCCGCCGCCCGACGCGCCAACCGCCACACCACACCGCCAGCCACTCGCAAATTGTGCACTGCCACCAGCCACACGTCCAACACGCCGCGCCGCCTCCGGCCACCCGCCAGGGGGCGCTCACGTCCGCGACAACAGCGCGGCCCGCCGGGCCGGGCCGAACCGAACCGAGCCGCCGCTGCTCTGCACTCGGCACGGCCACACCCTGCTGCAGACCGGGCTCGTCCCTCTGTACGCGTCTGCCTGCGCATCAACACAACACGACCTTTTTTTTTTTTTTCCTCTCTACCGCCATCCCTTCTTCTCGCGTTTTACTCGTTGTTGCAGCAGCGGCGCACACCTACACATCCACAGCCCCAGCCGAGCCGGCCTCACCTCAGGGCCCGCCGCCAGCGTCTCCTCCTCGGGCACAGGTGCGGTGCTGTGGCCGCCCATCCAACCGCATTGCTGGCCGTCCAGCCACCAGGCGTTCCCACTGCCGCGAGCCACGCCGCGCACCGACCCTGCTGCAGAAAACGAAGCATAGCCAGAGACCGACCGATACACAAAGCAAGCCGTCGCCTCGCCTCTTGTCCTTCCTGCCTTCCTTCCGCCCCCGCCCTTCTCACACCACCGCCTCTCCACTTTCGCCCCCCCCCCCCTCCTTTTTTTTCTTCTTTCTTTCTTTCTTTGGCCCTCTCTCCTTCCCGCCATGGCGGTTACGGCACCGCCTGCAGCGGCAGATTTTTTGCGCCCACACGCCTACTCCTACCACCATTAACCTTGCCCTGCCCTGCCCATCAACGTCGCAGTCGAACCGACGCTTGCCAACACACTGCCCACGTTCCTTTCTCTTTTCGGCCTACGCCCATTACGCGCCGCCGCCACAGCACCTTCCCTTCCCACAACACACCGACGTCATCACACGCACCCAAAACAGGGGCCACGACCGTGTTCCTCGCCCACTCCCATCCCGCACGGTACGCACATTCCCAACTACTACCGCGCACCCTCCCTTTCCACTCTGTGTGTCTCTGTGTCTGTGTCCTGTCCGCGCGTGACGCCTCTCAACATCCGCCGTCCCCCGTCCCGTTTTCGCCCCCATGCCGTCGTCGCGCCGCCTCCTCCCCGTCCACCGCCGCCCCTGTCCGCCCCGCACCACACCATACACCGCTGCTTGTCCCGGCCGTTGCCACCAAAGGCGCCGACCGCAAACGCGCCACGCCGCAGCCCCCGTGCGTCTCGCGCTCGCTTGCATCTCCGTGCCGACGCTGCCTCTCTTCCCACTCGCACTCGACCTCGACAACACAGTCTTTGGCTCCGCCACTGCGTGTTCCGGTGGTACGCACGCTGCAACACGTATGTATTCATTACCAGAGCGATGGCGAGGCATGACAGCATCTCTGTCTGACCAGAGAGTTCTTTATCGCTGCTAGTCGGCGCTTGGACCGCGCCAGACGACAGTAGTGGCACGCACCGGGTCGCCAGGAACAGTTGTTATATATATTGTAGCGCGAGTCGGGAGAGGTAGTAGTCGGTCGACAGTAGTAGCGGGTGGACGGTTGTACTGAGCGGGCGTCGGCGGCGTGCTCTGCTCGTCTCGCGACTCTGGTCACGGTTCGGGACGATGTATAGTATATTGTGTTATAATCAAGAGGTGGTGTGACGCTGCATTGCGCAAATCTGATAACGTATGTTCATTGTACTTATTTTGTTCAACAACACAAGCCCCACTATTACTTTTTTTCTAAAGTAACTTTTGTC